>NC_025697.1:10940277-10951560 GCF_000633955.1 Camelina sativa | reverse complement strand
GGGGGGGGGGGGGGGGAAGAATTGGGCTTCCTCTTTTTGGTTTAAACGGGCAACTCCAAGGAATTATTTTTAGATGTGGGTCGCACACCTTGACCGATTACCTACTACATCACTATTGCTTTCTTGAGGACTGCCAGTCTCCCCTCATTGCTGCTTGTGCTCTTCTGCTGTGGAGACCAGAGATCACTTGTTCCTCTTTTGTCGGTTCAGCGCTTTCATCTGGTCCTTGGTTCTTGCCAGATTAAGATCATCTCCATCTCTTTTCCATGATTGGGAAGATCTTATGTTTTAGACTCAGATCTCTACAACATTTGCTCCTTCCATCCTCAGTAAACTGGTTGCTCAAGTTATAGTCTACGCTATGTGGAAGCAAAGAACAATGTTCTCTACAATGGTCAAATAGTTCTGCCGGTGGCCATCTTCAAGACTGTTCACCGGGAAATCATCAACACAATGAGTGAAGAAAACTTATGTGCCTCTAGATATGATGAGGGTTCTAACCTATAACTAGCTTTTGCTTCCTTGTTTTTTCTTTTTTTCCAAGGAACCAACTGGTTTGGTAATCTCAAATGTAAATCCAAACTCTCTTTCATTTATATGATATTTACTCACTTAGCAAAAAAAAAAAAAAAAATCTTTTGATGTCTCCAGGTACAAAAACTCAGGTCTTTGATGTTTTTAGATGGCTTGCTGCTAAATTATTCTTGTATCATAATGAAAAAAGGGAATGTTAAGATGTATGGCATCTTCATCTTATTTAGCCCATTATCACTTTTGTTTTTCTTGTTGTTAGCTTTTGTTTGTTAATACTTTATTTTCTTCTTTCAAATTCATATTAAAAAAATTACTCAAACAACACTTATAAGTTGTTGGTTTACTCAAACAACACATATTATTTGAAAAAAGACAATAAAGCTTTAGGTTAAACTGTTATTTACAGTCATGCCATTATAATTAAAAAAATAAGAATAATAATTTTTTTAGTATTTGTGTTATTAAAAAAGCTTCTGTCGTAACTCACTCTTATCTTTGAGAGAGAGAAAGAGATTTCCGAATAACCGGAATAAGATTCCGATTTTTTTGTTTTTTTGGTTTTTCCGATCTCCCTATATATAGATCAGATCTCATTTTCCGCTTTAGGCGGATTAGTCTCTTTTCCGTCTTAGCTTTAGATCGTTTTCTAGCTAAAATTGGTTTTGTTTCTCATCTTTCTACAGGAACCTTAGTTTTAATTCCGCTTGTCATCAGTTGGTTTGTTTTTAGTAAATGTCGACTTAACTCTTTCTCAAACGATGGAGTAATATCTTCGCTATAATTTCTTCGTTATTACGAAGTAGACCTCATGGTTTAGGTCTGGAAGCGAAGCTTCTATCTTTGGGTTTTGGGTTGAGATTAAGAGAATCTGAAATTTCTTTATTATTATTGAGCTTGCGATGTTCCAACAAATCTGATGAGGCTGTTATTCTGTAGAAGGATTTATCAAGTGGCTAATCAGAGTAAATTAGCTGATTGTGTTCAGAGTTTATGGATATGCAAGGATATCAGCTTTGATGGTAAAGCGGTGATGAGATGAACAAAGCTTGGGGCGGAAGGCTATTGTCGGCAAGCATTGGGAATCTAATCAAACGCATCACACGCGTCCACACACGTGTCCTCAAGTTGGACTTTTATTGTGTAGAATATTCTAAGATATTTTGTTCTTTAATATCATAATATGTAAAAGTCCAGCTTGTTGGACTTATTCCATAAACTACTTGTATTAGCCTAAATGAGCTTTCCATTTCAATGGAATTTGGCCGATAAAAAAAAAAATTCACAACAAATATGCATGTAATCGGTGGTGGAGCTTCCTGGAGGTGATGATCTTTGGAGAAGATTTGAAAAGTTTCATTCATATATCCCAATTTACTTAATACATACTGTTTTGGAAAACACATGAATAAACATATGATTTGTTGCAACAAACCGTCAATGGATTGTTTGCAATATCTACTGTCGCTAAAAATAATATCTGTCACAAAAAATCTGTAATTGTACATATATGTACCACAATGATATATAAAGAGTGGTATTGGATTCTAATTTATGAAAATTTTTGAAGAGTTCAACAAAATCATTAAAGGTGAATAAATGAAAGATTGTTAAAGATTGCTAAAGAGTTTTGTTGATTAGTTTTCTAAAATCCTATAAAGTCTTCCAAACAATCCCTGTATTTTTATGATATTTTCCATGATTTTATTTTGTAAAAAAAGTGTCTAAAATCAGGAACCAATAAAATAATAATTAAACTCATTAACAATTCTAGATTCTTTTGTTTTGATTGAATAACACAAAACTTTTAATGACTTTATAAAAGTCTGAATTCAATAACCCAAATTTGTTCAGATTAAATGACTTTTTACAAATCACAAACTAATAATACAAAACTTTAACAAAGTTTAACAAAATCTTAATCTAATAACAACAAATTCTACATAACATTTAAAATCTTTAAAATTCTGTTCAAATCTCAAACCAATAATAATTCTTTTTTTCCTTGTACACCAACTAAAAGACTAAAAAGTCATTAAATTTCTCTCAAAAAAACATACAATCTAGTCATTTTTTTAACATTTCTAAGTTATTTGAGTAAAGCTCCCTTAAAAAATACATAGATGAAATCTACATTTTTTGTTTCTAAAAATCCAGTTGACCAATATTGTAAAATTGTTAATAAGTCTTTGGGTAACTTATCCTTATATACACATAAGTAGATATACTCATATACATCAATATTCACTAGACCTTATCTCGAGTATATATTATACGAGATTCATACTTATCTTATTAACAAATATAAACTTAAATGCAGCATGTAAAATCAAATATATATCAAATAACATGAAACATAAATTAAATCATTTAATTATAGAACATCGTATACATAGTAGTATAATATTACATGGCCATACTTTTCTAGATCACAGGTCTATAATAAGTTTGAGCCAGTCTGTTATAGTTTGGTTTGATAAAAATAGTTATTACTAGATGAGGACACTAGGACTTGGTGTAGCGAAGACGAGCAGCTCATCATCATTCTCAAACATAGCCATGTCAGTTTCAGATAGTGTGACCCATGCCTCAACCCCTCCAACGTCCTTTGCGTCCATTAACACGACCTGCGTTTTATCAATCGAATCTGGAGCAACCCAAACCGGATTACCCCATCCAAAATCCGCCTCATAAAACGACATTCTGCACCAGCTAGACACAGCATATGTCTCCGTCTCAGGACTTACCTCACACAACGAAGTCAGCATCGCACTTGCGATTCTCTCTTTGGCTTCAAATCGACTTTTTGCGTCTTCAGGATCGTTTCTGATAAGCTCATTGAGATCCTCTTTAGTTCTATGCAGCTTAGAGACCGTTTCTTGGATTTCCATCTTACTCTCTGAGCTCTCCATAAATAATGGTAAAAAGAAGAAGTTTCCAATTGCCTTGTGTGGCAAGAGAGATGTAGAAACTCTAGGTCGCAAGTCCATTGTCTGTGTTATAGCAAATTCTGTTACCTCTCCCACCTTTGACTGGTGCGCCTTTGTCATGCATCTAAACAGCAGCGCCGTGATGGACTCAACACGGGTAGCTTGTGGCACACGTTTTCCACCCGAAGCTCTGTTTTTGAGCTTTTCAATCATCAAAGCACCAAAGACAAAGCTCTTTGTCTTGGATTTTTTCTCGTGTACAAGTAACGGAGGAAACTCGATGGTGATATCAGCAGGAGGGTAGAAATCAGCCGCCGCAAATTCAGGGTTCACTGTGTCAGCATAACCTTTTGCAGCCTTTGTCCAGCTGCAAACAAATGTTGACAACGAGGCTGCATCGCATATCTTGTGAGAGACGCTAACTGCAACTGCGAATCCTCGGTCTTTGAAGAAAATGACCTTGACATGCAACAAAGGCCAGGTATCTGGATCTGCATGGTCCGGAGAGGCAATGAGCTTGTGAACCAAGTCAGCATCTGATGGGTTTCTCAGAAAATCGTAAAGAAGTATATCAGCCCGTGCCTCTGTAAACAAAGCTCCCTCGTCGTTGCAATGGACAGTGACGCCGTCTTTGATTCGTCCAGCGAACGGATAAAAAAGGGAGAGAGTCTGAGAGAGTGAGCTCTTGAGCCTCTGGACAACAATGTCTCCTTTGTTTTCTTGATCATTGTAGAAGAAAATGGCGGAAACGTAACTTGAAGGAAGGAACTGGTCGAAGAGAGAAAGAGAAAGGGTTTGGAGATGATCAGGTGAAGTGGGTCTGATTATTTCTTTGCTTAAGAGTTCTAGCTCCATTTGTTACTTCTTTCTTTTGAACAAAATATTAAAAGGCGTTTGAGAGTTGCTCATATTTGGTACTAGATCTGTATGTGTACATATATAGAGAGAGAGGTAGATACATGAATTCGACACGGTTCACAATATCAATACTGTATGTACTGTTTTGGTTAGTGGTTGGAAAGAGATATATTGGGTTAATTAGTCAATCTTTTGTTCAAAAGGCATTGACTTTTAAGAGCACAAAACAGTAAAAAGATCGGGTGTCAGTTATGTTGGTAGCTCAAAGGAAGAGTTCGGCACCGCTATTTTCAAAAAAAAAAACCCTCTTGAACGTCCGCCAGGGTATATGATTCATTGAATGTTGAAATTAAAACGTTATATTACAAAAAAATTTGGTCCGAATAATGCATGCAGCTGGCTGTATTACATTTATGAATGTGAAATGTGTATGATATTATTTTGGATCTTTTTTGAAAATATCTGAATTTTCATTACAGAAAATGGATTGTTGAAGCTACAAAAGAGTATGATATTATGGTCTCGTGGGAATTCGATGTACCAGATGTTGACGAACCAAATATATTGTATTTATCAAAACGATCGGTATAATAAAGTAGCAATATTTTTTTCTATCAAATACTATGTGTACAGATTTGTTGCATTAATTAGGCCAGTATGGCTATGCATGTAGATAATCCTAAAACAAGCAGCTACACATTACGAAAATGTCATTAGCGAAACAGAGTGGAGGTATAACAATTTTTTTTTTTTTGAAGAGCTGACGGCGAAGGCCAAGTCTTGAGGTTTTCGTATGCAAGAAACACCATTATTCTTAATTGACAGCGTCTATTGTCTACTTTAGAGGGGAAAATGACTAAATGAGTCATGTGCAGTTTATATATAACTTCCAAGATTTTTTTGCATGGGACGATTTTCCACCATATAAACTGAGCAGTGGTCTTCTTTTGTTGGCTTATAATATAACCTCGTAAACTTTATAATTCATTTTTCGTAGGAAATTGTTGTGACAAAAATATATTTTTAATCCGCATGTATAACATGTGAGTCTGTGAAATAAATTGTCCCACAATCACTTCGTCCAAAAAAATATGAACTGGGGAATAATAAGACTATCAGCCATAGATATAATATCCTCTTTTAATTTCAGTGAAAAAAAATTGTCACTATCAAAATAAAAATGATGCAAAAAAAAAAAAAATGAAATAAGTAGAATCTTGCTAAAAACTTCTTTTGTCCTCAAAACACCACCAGTTATTTGCCATGGAAACCTCATCTCATAAAAGAGTAACTAACCCAAAGATATCAAGAAAAATTAGAAACTTCAGAACCTCTCATTTATTTTTCAGAATCAAAAACAACTAGATCAGTTTCCGTGCTATTGCACTGATTAAACATTATTTTATACAGAAATTTTTTATATTCATTTTAAAATCACTTTGATATTTTATATTTGTTTTAAATCATTTCACCATATAATTTAAACACTTTACATTTAACTTGCTGTCTGTAAAAGAATCATAACTCATTCTTCCTCTAACTTATTACATTTAATCCATGGACTGCTATAAATTTTTAAATATATTTATTTTTAAAATCAAATTAGAGTATTTTTGTAATTTTAATTTTTTGATATGTTAAATAGTTATTATAATCTTTAAAATAATCGATTGAAATCATTTTAAAATACTTCAATTATTTATTTTATTATATAACATTATGCATTTCAACAAAATAATGTATGAAGCTGAATATAAATATTCAAAGAATGACCCGCTAGTCGGTCAGAATTTTTGTTTCACTACAATTTTTTTCTCATAGATTGAACAATGGAAACAAAATAGTTTTGATTATTATATGGATGATATGATGATTTATTTATTTCACACAAATAGATTCATATGAGGATAAGAGATGAAATATAATAATTAATGATAAATTAATATGGTAAGTTAGATATCAAATCTTATAAGTTTATTTTGATTGGGTATATTTTTTTTTTGAAATTAATAATGTGCTTTAGTTTTTCTAAAATACTTAAACTACCCCTAAATTTATTGAAAAATAGAAAAACAAATCACACTCGTACATCTCGTGGAAATGCATCCCCCGAGCGTCTTCTAACGAAATCCGCCTCATAAAGTCCGGTAGTGAATCTAACAAATGAAATCCTAAAAGCAAAGAGAAAACATAGTTGGTCAATCTATCCACAAGACATCTCCTGTAAATAACATTGTGATGTAATTATTTACCTTTATAATGTTAAGTTCAAAAGTATACTTCCCAGTTAATAAAAGGAGAATACTATTCTTTCCTATACACTGATTCATGAAATATATTAATTATTATTATTATTATTATTATTACTGCATTTCTTGCTCTAAAATCAGTCGTCAACCGCATATATAATTATATAACATTAATTCATACCTACTATTTGGATATAATATCAAAGCCCTCAAATTAACTCAAAATACCAAAATAATTAAAGATGGCACGTAGGTTTTGTAAGTTTTAACTAAATGATATCTTTGTAAGTTTATTTTGGATGTATTCCTTCTATTTTGTATGCATTTCAATTTACGGGGGTTATCTTTTGCATATTTCCTTTACATTGGATTCCTTTAAACAAAATTGTGTACAACGATTGAATATGATTTACCAACGATCAAAAGGAAGAAAAAATTAAAATGATATGTAATTACAAAAAGCTTGCCAAGACGATGATACTCTATACATATATGGAAACCAAAGAAATCTTTCTTTCATATGAAATTGAAGGAGTATGAGTGGATATCTGCCATAACCTAATACGTGGTCCTCTTTCTCAGACATATCTAGTGGGACGCCAATATGACAAAAATTGGGTCGATGTTCTTGTTTTGTTACTACAATTGGATTCCTTTGAAGGCTCTTTCAAAAAATTGTGTACGATTGAAAATAATATATCGTAAAATTAAAAGAGAATAATTCAGTTCTCTAACTAGACTAACGCATATCTTTTTTGTAAAAGAGCTCCAAACCATTTTTCATATATTAACAAAACTGCCATCTAACTATATTTGCGTCTTCGGAATCGGTTCTGATAAGCTGATCATTGAGCTCCTCTTTAGTTCTCTGCGGCTCATAGCCATCATTTTTGAACAGCTTACGGCGAAGGCTAAGTCTTGAGGTTTTCGAATGCAAGAAACACCATATATACAATACATAAGTTACTATCTATGACTGTAATTTATGAAATCGAGTCATGCAGAGTCTAATTGAAATCTAAATGGATTCACCAACAAAAGTAAATATACGAAGAGAAATGGATTATTTACCACCAGAAATACAAATAAACATACAACAAAGGTACAAATACAAAGAGAAATCATGGATTTATTACCAGAAATACAAATAAACGTACAACATAAATAAAAATGAAAATTCGACCATCATAGTGTAGAGAATTCATTCAATGGATTGGAATAACCACCTCCGCAACATTCTCAAATAGGTATACTTTCAACGAGCAAAGAAACGATGTGTGCCTTCAAGTACTCGGGGTGGGTGTAAGAATCTTGGTACCTATAGAATACATCAATGACACGGGAAAGGTTAAAAACTCGCATCAAAAGAGGGAAAGGAAACGCATGAGGCCTCATTAGCTCTTGGTTCAAGTCCTTCCATGCATCTGAAACAATGTTTCCAATTTCTTCCACTGCTATTTCCTTAGAAACACCAAACTGATTCATATAACAATCAATTCCAGTTGCTACATGCTCCCGTTTGTGTTCAAACTGCAATTACAAAATACCAAACGTATTCAGTTTGAGAAATACGTACATACATAGTGAAGATTCCAAACTTAAATTGTTCTCACATCGTAGCTGGAAATGTCATCTGTGAATCTACAGATCATCTCAGAAGCTACCCTAATTTTAGGATGTGAGCTTAACCATTCAAAAGCATCAAGTTTCGCGACATCTGTCATCCTCACGAATGTCACGGCTATCAAGGCATAGTAAGCTGAAGTCAAGATTGCATTCTCTTTATACTCATCAAAAGTAGCAATGTAGTCCCTTTTCAACCACTTTGCCTCTTTCATAAATCCATTCGTTGCTGTTTGCAACTGATTGTGAAGAGTTGAGTTAGTTATATTGGATATATATATATAAGCAGAATGATACTTAAAGTTGGTTTCTTTGGTCTTAACTGATTTCTTGAGATGGAAGCCACAACCTGACATTCCTTCATTCTCAAGTTCCTCTTCTAGCTTATCATAGAAATTTACCAGGGCATGGTAAATGTACTTCATGCTGTCAGGTATCCCATTAGGAGCAGCGGAAAGCCACCTGCGATAAAGCCATTAAAACCATAGAAAAAATCAAACTTTATAATACACATTAAGTTTATATATATCAACAAATGTGGTACTTTTCCATTGCATCTGTGAAAAGTTCAAGTTCCTCCACTGTTCCATATGCATCATACGTATCATCAAGTGCTGTGAATAAGATTAGTGCAATAGCTAATGTAACTCGTGCTTGAGAATACTGAGGCTCGAAGTATGCTCCAAGTGACCACAAGTACGCCTCTGTTATCCTATGCCTTGTGTATGTTATTTTAGATTCAATCTCCATTTCATGGTACCACCTTAAATATTATAAAAGAAGTTCAACAATCCATGCAAGACAATTATGTGTATATGTATTGAGTGGCCATGATAGTTACCTTGCTACCCAAGAAAGCTCTTCACAGTGTAATATTTGCAGCAAATTAAAATCTATCTTTGCAAACTCAAGTATTGTTGGGTCGCACGACTCTTCTTCCTGGTAGTATGAGATATATTGTCTTGTTTCTATCCTTGAGATGCCTTTGTGGTATGGATGTTTCAGGGCATTCTTGATGCGAACTGCGAGATGGGGGCTAGATCGAGAAGAAATTTCTTCTAAATGAGCACGTGAGAAACGGAGAGCTTCATCAATAATGTCTTCTCCGTGAGTGCTCCATTGTGCAGATTCATACAAACTTAACATCCCGTTTGCATCGGCCACCAAGTGTCCTTTGAACTTCCCATTTTTGTCCGTGAACTTCTCAAACACATCTTGACGTGCATAAATGAACATTTTGAGTTAAATTACGAAGACCATGAAAAGTGTGTAGTGTTGTTCATTCATATATTTTAAAGTATTTTTAATTACCAGCAGAAAGTTTAAAGCCGAATTGCCTGAAAACTTGAAAAAGTATTCCAACCGTGTACAAATCGCATCCGTCTTGTCTTATTGTCTTATTAAAGTCAGGACAATCAAATAACTTATCCAACTGCTCTACAATATCTCTCTCAAAATGATAAGAGACACCGAGGCGGCATAAAGCATCGATGAATTTGATGTGCTCTATTGGATTCGCTTCGGAAGACATAAACGATTCCTTCACAACCGCCTTAAGCGTAGCATGCTTCTCTTTGAACGTGTCATTACCCTATGTGGCAATGGAAAAATCGAGTATACATGAGTTAATCAAATCATAGTATATAGCCTTCAAATAATAAATACTGCATGAAAAAAATAATATGAAAAGGATATATATACGTACGTGGTCAGACTTCGAGAAAGAGGTTAACGGATCTTCCCATATGTTTGCAGAATAATCAGCTAGTGGACGGTGGCTGTCACTCCCCATGCTAAAAGTTTCAGGTAGAAATTGTTTTCTCACTAAATGATTCACTTATTCATGGTTCTGCAAATGAAATTAAGCTTTGCCTATACAACTAAGTTCCATACACATATATATAGAAATGTTCGAAAAAACCATTACGATAACGGGTTTCAAGATTTAGGCGTTGGACGATTTTCCACCATATAAACTGATCAGTGGTCTTTATTTTTTTGGATTTTTTTGGATTTTAAATATGTTACGTCTTAATGTCTTACTTAGGGACAAAAAGTCATTTTAATGTTAGATTAGTGCTTCTGGGATGTCCGCAAATTTATTGTTAATTTATTTTTAAGGCACTCATAAAAATTAGTAAGACTTACTATCAGCTCGATGTTGACTTAACCTTGGTACAATTAAATGTTTAAAACTTCTTTTTTCGTCAGAACAACACCAATTATATTCCATGAAATCCTCGTGTCGAAAGGATACTCTAGCAAAGAAGAGTACTACTAAACCATAAAATATCAAAAAAAAGTTAGAATTTTCAGAGCCTTTCAATTTTTCTTCAAAATCAAAACATTAAACCGTCCAACAGACTCATGATATATATAGATAGCACTCTCAACAACCGCATAATATTAATTCATACCTAATTTGACTGATAATCTTTCAATTGTAACTCTATATATTACTGTTAATATGTCTTGATTCGGATCAACGAGCCGGGGCATCTGTTGATCACACACTAGCAAGACGGCAGGAGTCTCGCTGTCCTAGCAATGTCGGGGTCTAATGCTACATATAAGATTTTTCTAGGGTGGCGAGAGTCCCAGATCCGGCGCCGACGGTATAAGATTTTTTCATATGACCGCAATTTTGGGTGTAAGTTCTGTCAATGAACTTTTATGTGTAGGTCCAAAGCGGTTCAACGTTAATTAGGGGAATTTATATAGTACTTTTGTTTACCCTAAGTCCTAAGAAATGTTGTAATATGAAACTACGTATTACAATCTCAAGTAATAAAGTTGGTCTCCGTCTCCTTTCCTTTCATAATTTATAATTATGATGAAGAAATGCTCGTCTTCATCAACATTCTGCAAAACCGGTTTTGGTGATTTTCTCCAATTATTATGCAAACAATCAGGAACAAGTTGGTATCCATCCATGGTTGAACTCCAATTATTATGCAAAGCATATATATGTCATATATTCCAACTTGTTGAACTCGCTCTAAACGACTAAACCGACAACTTGAGCTAACCATAAGAGACCGATTCCCACCATCGACAACTACACAAGGCTAAACCAATCCATTAGGCACAAT
>NC_025697.1:10853258-10939938 GCF_000633955.1 Camelina sativa | reverse complement strand
AAAAAAAAAAAGAAAAAAAAAAATCTCAAGTTTATTCCTTCTATTTTGTAGGTTTCTTAATTCACGTGGTTTTGTTTTGCGTATTTCCAATTTTCCATCACATTAGATTCCTTTGGAGGTTTAAACAAAATGGTGTACAACGATTGAAATATATCATAAAATTAAAATGAAGAAAAAAAAAACTTAATCTTCCAAAAGCTTGCCAAGACGATGGTACTATATATACATATATCCAAAGGAATCTTTTTTTTATATGGAAACCAAAGGAATCTTTTTTTTATATGGAAACCAAAGGAATCTTTTTGTTATATCTAAAAACTTAATCTTCCAAAAGCTTGCCAAGATGATGATACTATGTGAATTATTATTATCCGCCATAAACCTAATAAGTGGTGGTTGTTCTCTTTCTCAGACATATCTAATGGGGCGCCATGCCAAATTGCCAATATATGACGATTCGGTTTGTTGTGAGACACTGAGAGTGTTGGGTCGATGTTCTTGTTCGTTATTCTAAAAATCTGTAAATCTACGATAAATTTAGGTGAATGGGCTTAGTTGGGTTAGTCTTCGGCCTCTATTCATTAGCTGAAGGTACAATTCTTAATGGGCCGGAGTTCTAATCCGTGGTTGTGTGTGTTCTTGAGATCAATTCCACGACTAGAACATTGATATTTTCATTGTGGCTGTAGACACTCTAAGCTATCATATCTTTGGGATATCTTTTTAACAACCCCAAGAGATCGAATCATCAACCCTGCCTAGGTCTACCGAGCATTCTGGATCCTTCAGAGCCAAAAACATAAGAATTGTCGCCACATTTTTGCTAGCTACAACACTTGTGATAATGCTTCAATTGAAGTAATTAGCCCATTTTTATTTGTTTTTGTAACAAAGTACATTGAGGACTTTATTTATTATTAAAGATTACATTACGATCATATTAAAAGTCTCCGTCATCATCATCGCCGCCGTCATAATCGTCTTCTCCGGAATCCAGATCATTCTCCACCTTCTCAGCTGCTTTTTCAGCTATGTTGTCTTCCACAGCCTCCAGCCCCTCCGCTAACGCAACCCCACCCAAAACTCCGGCCACCGCACCAACCGCCAGTCCCGTCCCCATCCCACCGAACTTGCTCCCCTTCTCCGGCGCGTTTCCATATCCCGACTGTCCGTACGCAGCGTCACCATACCTCGCAGGCGCATACGACTCACCGTAAACAGGTGGCTCACTGTAACCAGTTTGTGACGGCGCGTGAGTATGACCGTAAGGTGGCGGCGGCACGTATGGCTCACTGTAAGCTGGAGGCGGCGCGTGGTAAGATCCTGGAGCCGGATGATACGGAGGCTCTCTAACGGTGACTGTGACGTCGAGTTTGCCGTGAGGTCGGCCAGATGGACGTTTGAGCTCGAGGGTTTTCACGACGGGGACGTCCAAACCAATGACATCATGGAGGCTGAGATGAGCGGAGCCGATGAGAGGCTTTGTGTTCTCTTCACGTCCTGCGTGCACGATGTCGATGTAGACCTTGTCGTAATCGTCTTCGTGCGGAGGCAAAGGGATGACAAATGTCTCGTTCCACGTTGGACACGTGTCGCCATCTTCATCGACTCTTGTGGAGGATTTGTATTTCGGATCGACCCATACGACGGCGTATGGCTTGTTTGGTCCGTTGCGCCAGTTCACGTTCTTGGTATCTCTCGCCGACAAAATCGTCACCTCCACTTCTTGGCCACGGGACGACATTTTTTTCTAAATGGTGAGATTGGAACTTTGCTCGAACCAAAAGATAACACTTGGAGACCAATAATAAGTGTTTTTAGGACCATTGATATTATGACGATATATCAAGAACATTCGGACCATTTCTCTTCGTTGTTTTACGTTTTTGTCCCCACTATTTTGCACAAAAAAAATAACATAAACATGCAAGTGCTGTATTATATACATTTTTTAACTAATTTGTATATTGACTTAACAGAATGCAAAAAGATTAGTTGTCTAGAAATATGCTTATGAGAAAAATATTTTAGCCGGGAAGATATAAGCCAACACGTTCAATCTATTGTCTACTACGCGTATACAATATTATTGCCGGCCAACTTTAAAAGTATCGGGCCATACATTCGGAATGGGCTATTTTAGAGACATGAACCACCGGGTCTCTTGTGACGTTTGGTACAAATTTACTGATAGAGCTGGTGCTAATAACGCCAACATCATTTCAGAACCGTGTGAAGTCTTCACTCTTCACTTAAAAAAATCTGAACTCTTCATCGTGATCAGGAACTTGGTTTCAACGGTTACACAATCATTTTACCCAATCGAACTGTTTATTTATTTTTATTAAGCCATTAAAAAATGAATAATCTAGGTAAATTCCAGACGAAAATGTATTCTTCAATTACTTTATCCAAATCAAAAGTTATCGTAAGAGATGGGGACTTCTATCATTGGTTCCTCCTTCTGTCTTTCTTCGCAGCAAGTGTCCCCCATCTATTTGTATTATTTTCCATCGACTTTAAAGAGACCAGCTGCATCTTTAATGGCCCATACGCTCGTGTGGATCAGATAACATGTAATATTTTGTGTTGTAGATTGTTGGTTGGGTAGTAATTGTGAATTTCAATTTCTATATACAATCAAGAACATCTAGTGACCTTTTTTAGCTAGAAATTAAAGATACATGTGAATTTTAGTTACCTAAACGTCGGTGCAATGAGCAAGGCTCTTTTTAAAAAGTTAAGACTTTTGTGTAAACGCAAGCGCTTAGCTTTGTAAGTGGATGCATGTGAAGATCCTCCATAGACATAAATTTTGTGATATTTTAGAGTATTTTTCAAATTAGTACTTTTGTAACTAAAACTTTTATTTCTGTTAGTATTTTAAGATATTTCTTTGTATTTAAAAAACTTAAACGAAATGTCTTAGTAGTAGCGATATTTTTATGTTCAATATCTTAGGCGAATTGGTTCTTCTATGCAACTTCATTGATGATGATGGTGAGTTAGACATGACGTTATATGGGGTAATTAGTACTTATAAAGATAGATGTTTAGAAGATTTTACATATTTTAAGAAAACAATGATTACTAAGTTTAAATATATTTTTTTCTTTGACTAAAGAGATATTATTTAATTTTAAATCAATAACAATTCAAAATTTTAAATATTTTCAATAATTACTTCTTGAAATTTACAAAACATCAATCTTTGTGGGACAAAAAATATCTCAAAACATCAATCTTTATGAGTATGAGACAGGGGAATACTATATATATATATATATATAATATAATATAATTAGAATTGGACTGTATTTTGACATGACAAATTCTGAAGTAAAATTTCTATTGAAATTTACCGGCCAAGCCTCTGCAACATAGCGGCAAACAGCTATGGTGGTCCATGCCATGTGAATACGAAATAACCGTTGTCATCTTTCACCGTATCATCCAAATGCAATAGCAACATCTTCTTCATAATCATTTCTCTTGTGCTACAAAACTCTTGTCGATATGTCCGTAGCGACAACAATTCTTATGGTTCTACCAGCAAACCACTGGATACCAAATACAGAATAAACTTGAGTCCATCTTTCTAACCAACAATAAGATCAATCAAATTTTTGCAAACTAAATAAATTGATTTACACCAACACAACTTTTTAATCCAGTTCGGTTTCTGATCAATACTAATTTGCTCATCGTCACAACCAAACTAACAAATACTTTACAGTGTTACACAGTCGATCGAGTGTCGGATACTAAACTCCTTGTTTTTGTAAGACACAACACGTCACACTTGTTAATTGTTATCATTGTCTTCTTAAATTTTAATTGGTCGGATGTTATTACATTTTTTTTCGGGGCTCAACTGTTATTGAATTCTCTAAAGCGACGTATTCTTGCATCGGATAGATACAATTACAATACATACAATCAGTAGAAACCATAAGAGTTTATTAGCCGGAGAAGTCGCTGTCCAACTTCCATAGTTACACTTACCAACTAACTAAATATGGCAAGTAAAGTCCTTCAAAATCCAATAAAGTATATTCTTTTTCCATATAAATATAAATACATTCATATAGACTATAGAGGCTGAGAAGGTTAAGAGGAAATCATTTAAGAAAACCCAGCAACTTCACCTAATCCTTTTAAAAATTGGAATTTTTTTTAATTTTGTTTCGTTACCAAATTAAACCACACATTATTAACATGATAACGGTTGTCAGATCTGGTGTATCTTCTTATAAATTTAATGAAACATTTGGTAACGATATTACTTTTCCAAAAGAAGCGATTAAAATCAGGTTAACTAAATGGCAGTCGATAAAACATCTGAATTAAAGTTTTTATTTTATAAAAATCTATTAAAATGAAGGTGAAGGTCATCAGGTCATGGACATAATTAAAAGTCTAGGGTTTTTGTTAATCCAGGTACGATCCATAATTATTCAATTAATTAGTTTGCTCTGGTTTGAATTTTTGTTACCATCTTTATCGGCATTTATAGAAATTATAGTGTCCTACACCTGTAGCATCATTACTTTTGTATCTCAATTCTCAACCTCTAATACTAAATCATAACTCAAACTTAAGAATTCATGCAAACAGATTTACGGAAGTAGGGTTTAACTGAGTCATTAATTGAATCACAACTACTTCCAGGAAACCTTAAATGCCTAACCCAACTACACAATGCAGCATATCTCCAGCTATAAAACACAGCCTTTCAGTTCTTTCTTCATCACTCTAGCCTCAAACCAAAAGAAAACAAAAAATCCTACTTTTCTTGTGATCATCACCAAAAAAAAAACAGACACACACACATTGATCCAAGGCTAACTTAAAATCTTTCTTTCAACCATGAAGATAAAGATAATGAGCAAAACACATGTGAAACCAACAAAGCCAGTACTAGGGAAGAAACAATTCCTCCTCACCACATTTGATCTTCCTTACCTTGCTTTCTACTACAACCAGAAGTTTCTCCTCTACAAGTTCGAGAACCTTCTAGATCTTGAAGAACCTACTTTCACAAACGACGTCGTGGAGAAGCTCAAAGATGGTTTGGGTTTGGTTCTTGAAGACTTCTATCAACTCGCCGGTAAGCTAGCCAAGGACGACGAAGGAGTCTTCCGTGTTGAGTACGACGCCGACGATACAGAGATCAACGGCGTAGAGTTCTCGGTAGCTCATGCTGATGAAGTCACAATCGATGATCTGACGGCTGAGGACGGAACGGCTATGTTCAAGGACTTGGTTCCTTACAATGCGATCTTGAACTTGGAAGGACTTAGCAGACCTCTCCTTGCAGTGCAGGTATAATTCTTTAAATATTAATACATCATTTTATTTATTAGTCTGCGTCCACGTTCGTATTTTTGTGTTACATATCCTTATTTTCACGCGAAATAATTTAGAATTAGATATTCAGTAGAAGTGATGAAAGAAAACACAACTAGATTGCTAGCTAGTACAACATCTGAATCATCATACAAACATCTGAATTACGTAATCATCTCTATGTTATTATGTATGTTTACTTTCTGCATGTTATGTGATACTATAAGTTTTTTTAATAAATATTTATTGAACAATCCGTCAATAAATATATATTATTAACGTTTAAGGAGTAACATCACGTGATAATTAGCTAGAAAGAAAAGCAAAAATAAAAATTGCTCATAACTTCATAAGTGTGCACCCATCCTTCCACCAAGATTAAAAAAAAAAGTAATATAGCACGCAAAATGTTGACTTTAATTTTGATTCACACAAGTTAGATAAGAAAATTATTCACATTTATTAGCTCTTCTTTATAGATTCATAGAGTGTATACTAACAAGTGGTAAAAAAAAAAAACTCTACACGGCTTAACAATTTTGAGCTTCACATAATTATTGTATGTGAAGAAATATGTGTATGTGCAAATTGTGGATGTTCATCTCTGTGAAGCTTTACACATTATTTGTAGTCAATGGTTTGAGAAGCTCTTTTTTCAAATGTTTTGACTGTTTGTGTAGTTTTTATGAAAAAAAAAAAAAAAACATAATAACTGACACAACCATTAAATACAACATTCAATGACCCACATTATATGGATGTTGTTAACTGGGTGAGTTGCCGGACAAAAATCACTATGCCATGCACTTAGGTACAAAAATTATTTAATAGATGAGAGTACTAAGTAAGGTAATATCTATTAGTACACATTGGAGAATTTAATTGTCATTATCAATCGAAATCGAAAATAAATATAGATGTCGTCGATTACTCGATTTATCCCCAATTCATCTCAACTACTAAGATACGTTTCACATTTCATTTTCTTTTCATCAATCGTTCCACGTTGATATAACCTACTCGTAATGTCACTCTTAGTAAAACATACTTATTATTATGTTTGCTGTTGAAAGATTTATAACACAACGTATTCATACGTATAATACACACGTAACTTACATGTATACGATACTTTCATTACAACCAAATATAAAAAGTTACGCATTAAATGTGCATTCAATGTTTAAGCTCTTTTAACAGGTGTGGTCGTTGAGATAGTCAATGTTTTTTTCCTCTAATCTGGTCTCGAAGCTATCGTCTAGTGACCAATCATATACTTCGATTCAAAAATTAAAAAGATTCATATTGGCTCATGTCTCGACAAAATTATTTGGTTTTGTTCAACAGGTGACTAAGCTTAAAGATGGACTTGCGATGGGCCTAGCTTTTAACCACGCAGTTTTAGACGGTACTGCCACATGGCACTTCATGAGCTCATGGGCCGAGATCTGTCGTGGAGCCCAATCCATCTCAACACAACCTTTCCTCGACCGAGCCAAAGCGCGTGACACGCGCGTGAAGCTCGACCTCACTGCTCCAAAGGACCCCAACGCAACCTCCAACGGCGACGACGCGGCCACTCCCGCGGCGGAACCGGCGAAGCTGGTGGAGAAGATCTTCAGGTTCTCGGACTCTGCTGTCCACACGATCAAGTCAAGAGCCAATTCGGTAACCCCATCCGACGGTTCAAAACCATTCTCAACGTTCCAGTCACTCACTTCCCACATCTGGCGCCACGTCACCTTAGCGCGTGGGCTCAAACCCGAGGAGATAACGGTCTTCACCGTCTTCGCCGACTGTCGCCGCCGTGTCGATCCTCCGATGCCGGAAGAATACTTCGGAAACTTGATCCAGGCGATCTTCACCGGAACCGCGGCGGGGCTACTGGCGGCGCACGGGCCGGAGTTTGGAGCATCGGTGATCCAAAAGGCTGTCGTGGCACACGACGCGAGTGCGATAGACGCGCGTAACGACGAGTGGGAGAAATCGCCGAAGATATTTCAGTTCAAAGATGCCGGAGTGAACTGCGTGGCAGTGGGGAGCTCGCCGAGGTTTAAGGTTTACGAAGTTGATTTCGGTTGGGGAAAACCGGAAACGGTTAGGAGTGGTTCGAATAACCGGTTTAATGGGATGATGTATTTGTACCAAGGGAAAGCTGGTGGTATAAGTATTGATGTGGAGATTACTCTTGAAGCTTCGGTTATGGAGAAGCTTGAGAAGAGCAAAGAGTTTTTATTGAGTGAGGAGCTGAGCAATGGCAATGGCAATGGTAACGGGTTTGTTGTTTGAGTGTTTTTTTTTTTTTTAGTTTTATTAAGGTTAATTAGTTTAATTAATCAAAAACTCCAGATTTTGGTTAATTAGCTAATTATTTTTTTTCATTAAGGAGATAAAAGCCTTGTGGGTTTTGAAGTATGGTAATAATTTGCGCTTGTGGTTGTGGTGTTGATAATAATCAGCAAGGATGCTGCCTTTGTGGTATTTGTATGATTATGTTGTAGTGTTTGGTTTTGGAGTTGTAGTATTTGGACCATGGTTTTTAAAGCGATTTTGTGTCATCAACTTTATGAACTTGTAATATGTCTTTAACATAGTCATTAGATTCTCTCAATGCCATTACACTTTGGATTTTACAAATTTAAATAACGAGAAAAGTAAATGATTGTTTATTAATTATTAATTTATTATGTTGTGAACATTGAAATGACTTGAGATTTTGTAGGAAGTTATGAAAAATAGCAAAACTGGTCTTTTCGGTGATGAATATGATTCTACTGATGGTTTACAGATCACATTGCATTTGCATCTGAAGGTTTAACCAACATCGGTGGAAAAAAAAGTAAAAAACGAACCCATCGTGTGTAAGATTTGGTCATTTGGGAGATTTCAATTAAAAATTGTTTCGGTTAAAAAAAAAACTAAACAAATTAAAAATTGTTTCGATAACATCTATGAAAATTTATAATTTTTTTTTTAAATGAACAAATTGCTAAAAAAACAAATTTTGACAGCAAAAATATAAATTGTTAAATTTGTTTTGTGATTTTTATTAATTAAATCTAAACCCTAAAATCATAACTTCTCCTTTTTTTTTTCTTTCTCAGCCGTCGTCGTCTTGCTCTGTTAAACGGACGACGACGAGAGTGAAAGGCCTTTGTTTCGCATTTGGTGGTGGCTCATGTTTTCATTAATACTCCAACGAGGGAGAAGGACTCAATGGCGCTCTTTGATAAAAGCTGTTCCTTTTACTCAACCCTTCTCTTCTTCTGCTATCGCTACCACCACCGCAACCACAGATCCGAGTCTTGAAGATGAAAGAAAAAAGAAGACTTTCACAGTCTCTTACCTTATCGACTCCTTAGGGCTAACTACAAAACTCGCCGAATCAATCTCAATGAAAGCCAGTTTCGATAAAAGAGGTAACCCAGATTCAGTCCTGAAACTTCTAAGAAGCTACGGATTCACAAACTCTCAAATCTCGAGTATCATTGCTACTTACCCACGTTTCCTTGTCGAGAACCCTGAGAAGTCTCTTCGTGCTAAGCTTCATTTCTTGAAGCTTAACGGAGCCTCAAGCTCTGAGCTTACTGAGATTGTTTCCAAAGTTCCTAAAATCTTGGGGAAGAGTGGAGGTAAGTGGATTAGTCATTACTATGATTATGTCAAAGAGATCTTACAAGATCAAGATCACACTTCTTCTTCTTATTGTTCTTGTTCTTCCAAGCAGACGAATCGAACTCGAAACGTATCGGTTTTGAGAGAAATGGGAGTGCCTCAGAGACTGTTGTTAAACTTGTTGATCTCTAGAGCTAAACCGGTTTGTGGTAAAGAAAGATTTGAAGACTCGGTTAAGAAGATCGTTGAGTTAGGCTTTGATCCAGCTAGTCCAAAGTTTGTGAATGCTTTGTATGTTTTCTATGAGCTTAGTGATAGAACGATAGATCAGAAAGTGAATGCTTATAAGAAGTTAGGACTTAGTGTGAATGAAGTTTGGGCAGTTTTCAAGAAATGGCCTTTCTCGTTGAAATACTCTGAGAAGAAGATAATTCAAACGTTTGAGACCTTGAAACGTGTTGGTCTAACGGAAGAAGAGGTACGCTTAATGGTTAAGAGGTACCCTGAATGCGTAGGCACTTCAGAGGAGAAGATAGTGAAGTCAGTCGAGACTTTTCTTGAGCTAGGATTCACGAAAGATGAGTTTGCGTTGATCATAAAGCGACATCCTCAGTGCGTTGGCTTAGCTGCGGATTCGGTTAAGAAGAAGACTGAGTTTCTTGTGAAGACGATGGGTTGGTCTTTGAAAGTTGTGGCTTCAACACCTATTGTACTTGGATTTAGCTTGGAGAAGTTCATTTTCCCTAGGTGTAATGTAATCAGAGTTCTTGTTACGAAAGGGCTGATCGATGAAGTACCTGCGATCTCGACTGTTTTGACGAGTCCTAAGCTGAAGTTTTTGAAGCTTTTTGTGGAGAAGCACAAGAGTGTCTCACTTGATTTGATCTCTATCTTCACCGGAGATAGCAGTCTAATAGATTAGATTAAATAGCACTGTGAAGAAAAGAAAAAGTACCAAACCTCAAAGATTGCTTATTGTGATTTGTATCATGAGATATGTCAGTCTCCCAATTTTGTTGTAAAGAAACATTTTTAGGGAGTAAAACAATTAAATAAGGACAGTTTCAGACAAGAACACTTACTGTCATTTTGGCAATTAAGGGTGTGTTTACTATTCGTCTCCAAAATTAGTCTTGTAATTTGTTTTTAACCTTTTTTTTTTCTGGTCGCAAGATATTCTAAAACATGAGATTTCAAGTAAAACACCTAACACTAATTATAATCTTGCAGAAACTGATAATTTGTTATTGAGTATAAGGATACAATTTATACACAGAGTAATACACAAGAAAGGGAAGAAGATATATGTGCAGTAATTGTAAATAAAGCAGAGGAGAGATTTGAGTCAAATCAAATCTTCCATTACAGATATGGACATTCTTAATACTAATCTCTCCAACTTTTTTTTTTTTTTTTCCTTTCTCATTTTTAATAAATTGTAAGGACCAGAAATAGATAAGAAGACAGAGAAGGTTAACCACTCCATATCTATATACTCTTATCTTACCTCACCAAACCAAAAAAAAAAAACTCTCTCCCATTTCTTTTTCAACGTTGCTTCTAAACAACTTTTTTGAATCAAAAAAAAAAACTTCTCCAATGTCAGAAGAGATACGAGAGCAGCATGATCTCACCGACTCTAAACCTTCTCCACCGCTACCGCCACAAAAACAAGGTCTCATCATCAGCCGCAAAAGACAGCTTGTGTTTCTCGCCCTCATGATTTTTCTAGCCGCAAAAGGACTCGTCGGAATCGAAGACATAGCGTTTGTAATATTGTGTACTATCTACTTGTTTGTGGTCATGGCTAGATTTGCCTTTCCTCGCAAGCAAACAGAGCAGAAGAAGAGACTCGCACCTAAAAGCAAACTCTTTCGAGCTTACTTCCTCGGCACTGCAATCATAGGTTACTCATCTGATTTCTTTTTCTTTTTTGTTTTGTGACTGTTTTTTTTTTTTTTTCCTTATGAATAAATCAAACTCTCTCTTAGGTCTACTATTCCCTATCTGCTACGTCGGAGATGGAATATACCGTGGAGACATTCACGGCGTTGGAGCCGTCGCACCGCATCTATTCCTCCTCTCAGGTCAAGTTTTCACAGAACCTATAGGTTTCTCCGACAAGTTTTCAACTCCAGTTGCTAGTCTTGTACCTGTCTTCTACAACACTCGTCGCCTTTACCCGCTTTTGGATTGGGTTAAAGCAGAATTCTCGGACACTCAGCGTCCCGGTGGTTCGGTGAGAGTATACGGAGGAAGAGCCATTGCGTCGGTTAACACGGTGATGTGGTTTTACAATCTGTTTGGTTTCTTGTTGCCTGTGCTTCTTCCTCGGTCTTTTGAGATTTACTTCTCCGATGATAACAAAGATAATTGAATGGTTTGTATTCATTGTCTGGTTTAGAAAACTCCCATGGTACATGTATAAGTGTATCTACTTTTGAAGTTGTTTTAGTACTGCTTTTGTGTCTTTTATGTCTCGATCGGGTAAAAGTTATTTTTTGTCTAAATAATTACTAAGTGGGGTGAGAGAGTGAGGCATACAGATTGAAAGTTTTTTTTCACCACTAAAACAATGAAACGGTTGTTCACTCTTCATACATACGCAAATCTTTCAACAGTAGTAAGTCACGATTAAAAACTTAATTTAAGTATTTGACACCACAAATTACACATTCAACAACTTTGGCCTAGTATATAGAACTTCGATCTCAGTAGGAGCAACGTCGTGTTGCCTCGTAATCTCTTGAAACCATCATCATAAATATCTTCAGATCCTTCGACTAATCGAAAATATCCCCAATCTCTTTTTTAAGCAGTCCCTTAACCTGTCAATGCAAAAGTCCAAGCATTACACAATTAAACAGAGTTTGTGTTAGTGTGAAATGGAATTGTGGATTAAAAAAAGAAAACTGTGATATTTTGCATGATCGAAACAGTTTTGCTGATGTCTCTTGTTTGATTTTTGTTTTAAAGGTTGACTTTGGGTTTAGGATATTTAGAGGAGATTTTGAAAGATTTGGTCACCAACTTCTGACTCAAAGGGGGAAAAAAAAGAGAAATTGAAGGAGTCCAATGATGATAAGCTAACCTGTTTTGCTGAAAGTCCGATGCCTTGCAAATCATCAAGCTGCAATAGAAAATACAAAACGCATACAAACAAACCAAAACTGAATTTAAAGACATGTTCGATAATACATATCACTAAAAGGTATGTTATTTTTAAGTCATATAACAGTTTATTGTTGCTTCATTGTGATAGGGATGCAACTTCTCATTTGAAAAACACTGTGGCACTGACCGTGTGAAATGGAGATTCATCGCGGAGCTCAACTATGTAAGTTGCTCTTTTCTCGCCAATACCCTGTCATCAATATAGGCCACAAACAAGTTAGGTCCTAAACTATAAACAAGCAGTTAAATATTTGAAAATTCTGATTAAGCTAGTCATCTCACCTTTAACTTCTTTAGATCTTCCCTGTAAATACACAAGAGAAGAGAAAAGCCTAATTTAGTTTCAGTTCTTTATAACCAATATAGACAGGATTTCTAATTAATAATGACCCAACCATACTTGTAAATTCAACTGATTATACCCGAAGACATTATATCAAGATTTGAAAAGCTTCTAATACTCAAAAAGAGAGTTTATTCATGTGTATTATGTGTTTACCTTAAGGAAAAAATTTAAAAAAGAAAAAAAACACTTACTTTCCAGCTGTGTTTATGAACTTCAGGTAATCTCCAACAGCAGAGTTCTGTACAGAAACAAAAGATGCATTATGTCAGTTGTAAGGTTTATGTTAATTTCAATGAAAAGTCAATCTTAATTAAACTTGTGAACTCTTTTTACCTTTAGTTTAGAGCTGTGTGCGCTATATGTCTTCCAAGGAGTGCAGTCAACGTTGGAAGGCATAGATTTCTCAGGCGTTCTTAGCTCTAGACTGACAACAGCTTCAGCAGTAATATCACTGTGCTCTAATGCTTCTTCTGCTTGAGATTCAGTGAAGGGAGTTTGATATTTCTCAGGTACTGATAGTTGGTTTGAAATTTTGCATATCGACTTCAAATTGTTTGACAGATTTTGAAGTCGGATGCTAAGCGGTGGTGATGCAGTTTCGTTGCCTAGCAAACTGTTGTTTTCTTTGTCCAGGTTTTCACCTACCATATAGAGAAAGACCAGAAATTGAGCAAAAGGTTTCATTATATTACTTTCTTAGATTAATGTCACACGACTCACAACCTACCTTCATTAACCACCAGAGGGAGATCTTCTCCAGTGACTGAATTGTTGTCATCTCTCTCTACCCCTGACTCTACTATTTGTACTGCCATACGAAAAAAATAAATAAGTTAACTTCTCCTTTAAACCAGACTCTTCTTTATCAACTTTCCTGTCTGTCTCACCTTTGTCTGCAACAGCATCATCACATTGAGTGGCTCCTGAAACCTTTTCCTCATGTTTCCGGGGTGTCTCCTAAAGATCAATGGGATAAACTGTCGGTACTATTGATACCCAGATGTTGAAACAAAACATAATACCTATACAAATTACCTTATCTGTAGTATCAACAACTTCAGAGCTTAAAGAGACGCTTGTTGAATAGCTCTAGAAATGAAAAGAAGTAAATATTAGATATTCTGACCAAACTGAATTTCAAGAAAGGAAACAGCTCCGATTCTATAATTTGTTTTGGCATCAGTGTGAGATGCAGAGAAGTTGCAAAAGGAGAATTTACCGGTTCCATGGCTACTGCTGAACATGAGTAAGCCAGAGAATTCTGCAAAGAAGTCAAAGCCAACCGTGATCCACTGAATGTAAGTAATGCCTTCCAAATTTTCATATTGACGTTAATAGAAATTATTACCTCTTCAACCAAAGAAGATTGAGAATCTGTAACAGTAAAATATGAACAGACTTCCTACAATATAGAAAAAGAGTGTTTGTAAGTAAAGCCTTAGTAATATATAGCCATGCAGCTCCTATTAGTTCAATCTCGCAGATACTTACTTCTTTTGATGAGGAGGCTTGAACGCTCAAGATAACCTTCGAGGTGGAGATTTCCTGCATTAACATAGACACAAGAGTCATTCGAGGTGAAAGAATAAACCGAAAAGCATTACTCTAATATCCAGAATGAAGATGCTCTACCTTTTTAAGTGTCATCTTTGCTTTGCCTTCCATCTACAAAATCCAAAAAAAGTCTTAACTAAACTATTTCTGAATTCACAAGGATAAAAGCGAAAGTTGAATTACCTTCTTCGAGCTAGTTTTACATCTCGCCGAATCATTCGCTTCACCAAACAGTTTCCTTCAATCATTGCAAAAAAAGAATCATCATTTACCTAGCTTAAACAAACAGATGAAGGTATACCAAGGATATCAAGGCTTAAAGTTGATACAAATCTGGTTCTGAAAGATTTACCTTGCTTTAAGTGCAGAAGCAGCAGTGTTGATTTTAGTCTTTCTCTCTGTCACATTTCCCCTTAGTACTGTCTGTTTTCTATTAGTAGCAGACACAGTCAAAGGTGTCTGTCTCCTTTGAGCAGCAGAGGATAGTGAAACAGATTTTTCAAGACCGTTGATCTTCTTCTTAGTAGTATTATTCATGGCTCGGTTACCGCCTTGACAGATCCGTGATGCTAAGTTTAGCATGTAAAAGGAGTCTTGGCTAAATTCCCGGGGCTGAAACAATAAAAAAAGGTTAGCATCGCTGCAGTTACATTCAGTTAATCATAAACTTAAAATAAATAGCTCAAAAGCAAGCAACAGTATCTACCAAACAAGTGATCAGCAATGTTCTGTTGCATCCTTGTAAACAATCCTTCAACATGCGAGTGAGTTTGCTCTCCCGATATGGTACATGAGATTCATTGGCATTGAGCGCATACATGACATTCTGTAATGCATAAATCGACTTATTTATCCTGGCAATCTCTAGAGGACCTAGAGCACTGTTTTGCTTCCTGGAGTCCTCATATCCTGTTAGAGAAAGACAACTCCTATCACATGCTGACACAAAATTATCACATATATAGAAAAGATAATTAGAATCTGACATTAAAATACTCAACCTGCCATATCAAGAAAGTTCATCCTCCCATGAGAGTCTGCATTGGCACTGATAACATGTATCATCAGACCTTTATGACTCCTAACTGGAGGGTCACTACTCAGCTTCTGAGTTTTCTTGAGACCAAAATATAAGTTCTGGAATTCTGAGAGAGACTTGACAGGTACCTGTGAAAAGCAGAAATTTTGAAATATTAAGGATGCTGCAAAAAACGCATATCTCAACCTTTTTAAACTCAAGAACACGAAATATGACTTGCCTGTGAAAGTCCCTTGAGTTGAATTTTCCCTTGTGCACCTTCTAGTACAGTAACCACTCGCTTCTGTTGGTCTAAGAGATCATACACAATTTCCTGAGAAACCTCGTAAACCGATACGGAAACTGAGTTTCCTTTTTCCTCAGCCATGGATAGCATCTCAGACATTGTCAGGATGGCTAAACCAAACTCACTCTCATTTCCCTACAAACACCATACATCACTCAATTAACAGCTTCATCTATAGAGACAATAGTGATGATATTACAAAAAAAAAAAGACTTGCAGGGATCATTCCTTTGAATACCTGGATTAGATGTGTTTTTCCGCTACTTCTTGCTCCATGGGCAATAACATTAGCATCTCTACCCTCAAAGACACTAGAGATAAGAGGTTTTATCTCCTTAGTGAGAATCAAATCAGTAGCTTCACTTTCTTCGTAGCAGTAGTCCAACTTATACGAGTCTTTCGAACTGTCACAAACACAGAAAAAAAAAAAAAAGACTTTGCTCATTAATTAGGCTTGAACAGTTGCTAATCCACTACAGACTGAGAATCAAAGTATATATATTCACAGTTAAACATTTTGGTGTCTAATGATGTCATATCTCCATAAGAAATCAGAAGATTAACACACAAGAGTTGATATAAACACAACTTTTAGATCAAATCAAACAGTTCCATGGCAAAATCCGATAAACCCAACTCAAAATCGCAACTGAATTCTCAACAACGAAACAAGTCAACAACACATATAGACAAAGTAATCGAAGAAAACTCAGAAGTTAAGATTATATTGAGTGTCAAAATCGTAGTCGAAACCTCCAGATGCAATTCATTTCGCAAATTGTAACCAACCAAATAGAATCAAATCAGAGAGAGGGGGAATAAATGAAATTTACCCAGCGAATTGAACTCCAAACGAAATCGTAACAGTCTCAGAATCTTCACCCACCGGCTTTTGGATCAGTATTGATCCTGTTGACGACGGATCCGTGGAGGGTTTAACCCTAGCCACAACCCGAACCAGTTTCGTCATCTTCGTCTCCATAATCTCAAAATTTTAGGTTTTTTTTTTTTTTTCTCACTGATAGAATTCGAAATCGAACAAACAAAGAGAATCTCTTTAGATAAAAAGGGAGAAGAAACGTTTGAATCTGAAGATTTTGTTTCCTTTGGGAGAAAGAGAGAGAAATGAATTGAGCCGTTAAAGAAAAAAAAATTCAAATTCTAGAAGTCTGGCTCCTTCGATGACTCCGAAATTGGTCCTACCTAGGCGTATGTGAGAAGCTTACACACAAAAAACGATATCGTTTTCGAAATGGGGAATAAACGCACCGTTTATATTATAATAATAATTCGCTTTCGTCTTTATTTGATTGAGACCAGGTCCATTTAAACCTACGAAGCCCAATAGTAAGCCCAATAGTAAACCTTTCTGTGAAGTGAAATTAGGGTTTTTATTATATATCAAATGTATCATCAGGATCTGGAGCAGCCCTAGTCGTTTCGTTTCAGTCACTCTGTCAAGCCGCTGGGTGAGTCTCTCCTTCTCTCTGACTCTCTCTCTCTCTATCGACCTCTCTGAGCTTTTCTCGTCTCTCTTCGTTAGGTGTTTAAGAAATTTACGTCATTAGGAATTTAACATTTTTTTCTATTGGATCATGGATGAATGAATTGAAACTTTGGTGTGTGTTGATTTAGTTGAATCCAATGTTTTTTTTTTCTTTTTCATTTCGAGCTCTGCGTTTAATTTTGTTAGGATTCTGTATAGCATTTGATTCTGTAAATTTGTTGGTTGTTGATCATGCTTTTAGTAATATAAAGTAGCCTAATCTGTTGTATCACTTGTAATGTGTTTGATTATCCTCATTTGCTCCGTTAATGTAGTTTTTGTAATGTGAATTCTCCTAATTGCTTAACACGATTAGAATTGAAAGATAAGATCTTTTTTTTTGTTTTCTCTTGTTCTCATGTTTTAACTTTTTGTATTTTGTTTCGTAGAAAAATGAAGCACAACAACGTTATCCCGAGCTCACACTTCCGCAAGCATTGGCAGAACTATGTCAAGACTTGGTTTAACCAGCCTGCCAGGAAAACAAGGAGACGTGTTGGTTAGTAAAAATTCTCTTTTTGGATCTTCTTTCTTCTTGAATCATTTACTTACTTACGTTTTGAATTGTCTACTTGTGAAGTAAACTCTCTCACCATCACTTATGTCTCCTTTTGCGTGATGTGTTTCTTCAGCTAGGCAGACGAAGGCTGTGAAGATCTTCCCTCGTCCAACCTCTGGTCCTCTCCGCCCTGTTGTGCATGGTCAGACTCTTAAGTACAACATGAAAGTTAGAGCTGGTAAAGGATTCACTCGTGAAGAGCTTAAGGTCTGAATTCTGGAACGTCTCTCTTCTTTGGCTGTTATCTTTTTAAGGTCTATAGAGATGATAATAATTCCTTTATGTGTTTCATCAGTCTGCTGGTATCCCAAAGAAGTTGGCTCCAACAATCGGAATTTCTGTTGATCACCGTCGCAAGAACCGTTCTTTGGAGGGTCTTCAATCCAATGTCCAAAGGTTAAAGACTTACAAGGCTAAGCTGGTTGTGTTCCCTCGCCGTTCCCGTAAAGTCAAGGTATCATCCATTTGATATATTAGATAGAGAAGTTCATTGAGATACACCTCTTGATTCTTGAGTTCTTTGTTATATGTATATAACAATTTGGTATCTTTTGTATTTTAGGCTGGTGATTCTACCCCAGAGGAGCTTGCTAATGCTACTCAAGTCCAGGGAGATTACATGCCAATTGTTAGCCAGAAGGCAGCCATGGAGCTAGTGAAGCTGAGTGCCGATATGAAGGCTTTCAAAGCTTATGACAAACTCCGTCTTGAGCGTACAAACGCACGCCATGCTGGTGCCAGAGCCAAGAGGGCAGCTGAGGCCGAAAAAGAAGAGAAGAAGTAAAGATCGTTGCTTTAGAACTTTAATCATTCTTGAATTCTTCTTCCTCTCGTTCTTGATTTTGTGTAAGACTCTGTTTTTCTTTTTGGTGCGCGGTTTATCAATACTTAGGTCTCGAATTTTTCTGGTACTTGGGTTTTCTGAGTTTATGAAATCTAACGAGTTTGGGAGTTTTATAAGTTAAAAAACTATGGTTCCTAGTATAAACTGTATAATGCATTTAGTTGGACAATTACAAAAAGCTTAAACTATTGAGAACTAATATAACCATACCGTTCGTCTCAACCAATGTTCATAACATAATCCAACTGTGGGGATTATTAAAATTGGATTGACGTAATTCAGATGTTATCATCTGCAGTGAAGAGCGCCTATGAACCAAGGCAGCTATAACATATTGCACTAAAGTGTAAGTATTAGTAACCACAACAAAAAATTACAAAATGATACAATTTTGAGTTCTGATCATCACTGGACCAATACTGTAAATGTCATGGTCATCCCTTATTCTCTTTTATTTTTATCATTTAGAAACAAAATACAAAAAGTTAAGATACTTTTCTTACTTAGGTCTTGAACCTTTGGGAGATCTTTCCAACACCATCTCTACACTCCTCAGCGACTCTCTTCACCTTCTCGGTTACCTGAACTGTTCCTTTCCCAACTCCCTCAGCAGCTCCTTTTGCCTTGACAACGGCCGCATCTCTCATTTCTCCAGTTCGCTTTCCTAAATTCTCTGCGTATTCCTTCAAAACTGTAATCCACGATCGTATTTTCTCCATCACAATGAAGATCACTTCCCGGGATTTTCCTCCCACGGTTCCAGCCATCTCTTTCAGCTTATCCATCAGGGTTTTGGCTCTCTCCTCAGTTTCTTCAACCGACGATCTCTCCACATTGTTTAGTAATACACTTTCTTCAGTCTCTCCAATGCTCGTCTCTTGAAGGTCTTTACCAACAACAACTTTCAGTCCATTTGTTTCCCATCGCTTTCTTGCCTCTTCTAAGGCTCTTCCTTGTTCTTTAGCTCTCTTTCCTTCCTCCTCGGCCCACGATCTGAACAAACAACATATGACGGGAATACGGTTATGGACAGATTGAAAGGTTTATACAGTTATACTCATGGGTTAGATATCAAAATTTTGATAGAAACTTTTGTCCTTATAAAAGTAATGAGTTTAAAAGTACCTGGCCATAGACAGGGCTTTTCGTTCAACTTCCAATTCATACTGCAACTTTGAAATCCGCTGGCTCTCTTCTTCAGCTTCTTTTCGAAGATTGGAAACCCTTTCCTTCTCAAAAGATATCTCCGCCTTGTTACTCATCAAATCCTCCAGCTTGTCTTCTGCTTCGCGTCTTAACCTTGAGAGCACCTCCATTTCTGACTCGACAGCAGCTCGTTCTTTCACCAAGGCCAGATTCTCTTCCTCTCTCTTCTCCTTCAGCTGCTCTAACTCCACTTTCGCTAGTTCCGCCATTTTCTCGACCGCTTCAATCTTTTCCCGTTCCACGGAAAGCTCTTTCTCAAAGCTTGCATTGACGTCTTTTTCTACCTCCGCAACAAGGGCGTTATGCGCAGACACAGCTTTTTCAGCCATCGATTCTGCTTCTATACGTGCCAATTCCTCACTAACAATATCGGATGCCTCACCACTTGAAAGAGCAATGGCAGCTTGTCCTTTGGTGACTGGTTTTTGAGGCTGAAACAATCTTGTACAACCTAAAAAATGTGTGTGCATTAATACAAAAAGGTAACGAATGTGCAAGAAGACATATCTAAATGTGATATCTGCACATACCAAATGCAAGGGCAGCGATTCCTTGTTCCCCAGTAGATAAATCTGCGATAATAGCAGGCCATGCATCTGGGTTTATCTTCTCGATGTCAATGAAACCCGATAGTTCATACAGCTTCTGCATGATTAAGCGAATTAATGATTATTTGCAATCTTATGAGAAGTGAACAAAACCAAGCTTAATATCCAACCTTTTTATCAGCTTCTGGAAGCTGTCGTTTCTCCAAGGCCATTTTCCAGCTTATAAGATCCTGGCGTGAAAGAAGGCTGCAACGGACCAGAAATAAGCTTAACTTATAGAAATAAACTACATCTGAAATACCAAAGTATAGTCAAAAGTACAAAATATAATAATATTCTAGAAACAGAATGAACAAATATTTTATGCCGATTCATTTCATGAGAATATTGAAAATGCAGCACTGATGTCATAAAGAGAATTTAAGGTATCCCGCAGCCTTATTTATATGTTTTTATCAATGCGATATACATATTCAGAATTTCTTTTTGACAAGCTGGATTGAGTTTCCGGCAACATAAATACCTTTCAGGGGAAAACAGGACTGTGCCTTCAACATCGTCAAGCAGATCGCGGTCAGAAAGCTTGCTCGTGATGAGTCCCGCTTCTGCCAACCCTGAAAAGAGTAAACGGAATTTGGCTTCATATGTTATTTACTTACGGCTAGAATTAAAATTCAGAGTTCATCTTAACCTTGAATGGATGAGAAATCAGGGTCTTCTGGAGTAACATCATCGAAAGCAAGCTCAGTAACATTCTCTATATACATAGCAGGATACACTTTTGAGGTTGCGGTTCTGCAAAAAGTTGAAGAACACACATAAATGTATGAATTTCACTTTTAAATACCAAAGACAAACAGTTTAACACCATCAGATACACTAACACTATCACAAGAGTATACCTTGATAACGCGCTGCTAGCAGAAACCAGCCACCTGGCATATTCTCTGCGAGTACATAGATCACTAGGTTGGGTGTCAGTTTCAATGACCTGAGAGATAACACAATGAACTATAAGCTGCAAGATTTACAAGTGCCAGAACAATGCAAAGCTCTACATCAACACACATAGCGAGGGTCTTGTACCACATAAAAAATAATATTACCTTCAGAACTTGCAAAGCTGCAAATGCTTGACACTGGACCTGATCAGCAGCAGCGGGGACAAGAATCTTTCCAGGATTTACTAGAACAGACATAAATGGTGCAGGTATTCCTGCAGAAGAAAATGCACTTCCAGCGCTTGGTATTTCCAAAGGCGGTCCATTGTCGAGCTCATCTTGACTATTTATGTTTAGTTCATCGTTTGCCCCATCTGTTGATACTGGGACAGGAGTTTTCGAAGACTCACTTTCTTTCGTCGTATCTATGTCTGAGACTGATGTCATACTTCCCGCAGCCAAGTACTCGGGTGTTCCGTCAACCTCAGGAAGCTCCTCAGTTACAGTCGAGAATGCTGTTTCCGTGTCATTTGGTGGAGAAACCTCAGGAAGCTCCTCAGTTACCGTCCCGGTGGCTGCATAAGCATCGATGTCAGATAAAGAAGACGGGGAATTTTCCTTCTGACTGTTAACACGATTTTCAAAATCAGACACATTGGTTGGTTCAGTGTTTGGAAGGCTAGTAGCTGGATTTTCCACATCCGCAAGATTACTACTTTCTGAATCTGGAAGAATAGACTCAGTGGATGAGTCTAACTGAGACTTAGATTCAGAAATTATCTTCTCACTTTCTGCTGTCTCAAGATCAGTTTCCACATTGATCATCACATCTGCTTCAGGCGTATCTAGGGGAATCCTTTCAGTGGCATCTGTTTCATCAGGCATGACACCATCAAATGGCGAAGTCTCCTTACCAAGTAGTTTATCTTCACCAGACCCTTCATCACCTTGCTGAGCTATATCATTATTTTCTACACCCTTACCCTCATCCTTAAGACTGTTTTCCTCACTGTTATCTAACTTGATCTCATCACTAGAAATTTCATCAGACGACTGAATCATACTTTCCTGATGAGAAGTCAACGAATGCATCTCTTGTTTCTTTGTTCCTGCACTCAAAAGATAATTGCCCTATAAATCAGTAACGAAATCATTCTGAAACAGGCACTTGAAAGAGCTTGAAAAGCTTTAACAAAAGGAGTATTACGCTTGTTAAAAGATGCTGCTGCATAGCTTAGCCCAAGAAACAAAACGATTCCAGCAACTCCAGCCCCAACTACACCTGAAAGCAAACTACTTCCAGATTGTTATTAGTCCACCAGAAAACCGGTAAACTATACACAGCTTCAGACAGAGAAATCAAAAATACTAAAGAGTCCTAACAAAAACTCCATCGTAACATACATTGAACCATTTTGAGAATCTGCACTGACTAAACAACCTCTGAATAAACTATTCAATCAGAGAAAAAGAGGCACACTAAAAGATAAGTGTATGCAACTCCTCCAGAAGAACAACAACACTCATGGCTCCTAGAACTACTCTTATCATCAAATTTAAACATCGAAAACTCCGAATCTCACAGTTCATAACACTCTTGGTTAATTCTCCGCATATACCTTCAATCAAACTCTTCTTCTTAGCTCTAGACGACTTTTTATCATCGTTACCAGAATCATCCCACCCAGCCAAATTATCAGCCGACGACTTTGACGAATCCGATCCGGTCCACGCAGAATCGACTTCAGGCTTCTGCGAAACACAGACGACAACTCCACAACCCGATTTCCTAGCTAATCGCAACGGTCGTAAGTAAACGGCGCGAGAATTCCGACGAACGCCGCAGCTAAAAGCGAGACGGAGCTGGAGGGAGGAAGGTGTCCACGTGGCGGTCGCAGAAGCCATGGCTTGTTTTGGAGTAAGAGAGAGAGGATAAGAAAGATTGACTGGTAGAAGAGAAGAAGAGAATAATGGGAAAGGAGGATTAGGGTTTAGAATTAGAGTAATGCGTGTGTTCGTTTCGTTACCAGAGGCGTTGGAGAATGATGAGCCTCACACGGACACAAACACACAGACCACACCTAACCACCTAATATCTTTGAAATTGCTTTCTTTATTTTTCCAGATTTCCATGTTTAACAAATGGTTTTAACAAGTAAAGAAGCTAAATGCCACATCATCACAAAGCCAATACCAGGTGCTGGAAACTTAAATCTCTTTAATGAAAATGGTCTTTCGATTGTTAGGAATCCGATTCTTGACATAAATCTATGGTAAAATCTTTTTGACTATAAAAATGAAACGTTAAGCTTCGGTAATAACCATAGTTATAGAGGAGGAGTGGTATATATATCCCTTACGATGTTGGTACAAAGTTACAAAATCACACCTTTTAAGCTTTGGTAATAACGGGTAAGTAAAATTTTTAAGTTTTCTACCAAGATGACAGGACAAAAAGACATAGGAAAAATCTATTTTGCCATTTTTTTTAACACATTAATCTACGAGGTTACCACCTAAAAAGTGTTGCCGAAAGGAGAAGAATCTTCATCAGAGAAGGTAAAATTGAGAATAGAGATAATCCCTGATTTTGTAGTAGTCTTCACACAAGGGTCCTTCTATCAGAATTTGCTGTGGACCCGATGCTCCTCCCTGAACAAGCCCCCATAAATTTTAAAACTTTTTAAGCCATTGTGTGATTTGCTTAATACTTGTAGTAATATTTTGTAAGAAATGCTTTGTATTACCTTTTGACCAGTCGGGCCGACCTTACGTAGAGTGACATATTCTCCACAACGTAAAGCTCCTCCACCTGCAAACTCTACCTGAACACCCTTGCTTGACAGAAACTGCTTGAAGTCTGCAATTTTCAGATCACCTACTAGAACAGGTTTGTGTGGAGATGCAGCGCCGGCCATCGGTTGTAGAGACCTCATGTCGCTCTCTGTCTTCCCTACTTCAGAATCCACCCAAGCTACTTCCGAATCTCCCAGCTGATATTATTCCATCATTTATCATTGGATGCAAATCCGGAAAATATATACATGTTATAACCATGGATTTAAAAGGTACCTTCTTGAAGATCACATTGCTCATCAGCTTTTCAGAAAGTTGGACCTGATTGTATTACCATACAGGTTAATTCAATCACAACTCAAAACATATGCTTACAATGATCTTCCTAATAAATTTCAGATTTCTACCTTGTAAGCACATAAATCAGAAGTCACATCGACTGTTTCCTCTATTTGAGGAGCGTACACGTGCGGACAGATGTTGTTCAAGCAGTGTTGCTTCAAATGCTCTGTAGCCTCAGCTATCGCATGCACCAGAACCTTCACATGATATACCATTACATCACCATAATTTATATCAATGCTTAGCACTATATACATAGAAGACCAGAAAAAAGGATTTGCAACGTACAAGTTTAAGAGGAGAAACATGTGCAATCATTGACTTGATCGAGCGGCCATCAGACCGACCTTCATAGTCCATTTTAACAAGTGAACAACTAACAGTCACCTGTGCAAGATTATAACAACAAACTAAATCATTTATCAGGGAAATTAGACAGCAGCTCGGTATAGACAGAAGACTAAAAGAACCATCTCTGTTTTGTATTTCAGGCAAGCCTACATTATGAGAATAATCTTCAGCAACTTCTAGATGACATAAGAAAAGTGTATAAAAGTAAGGACACACACAAGTTGCTCTATAATAATAAGAAGAAAAATTAGACCGACTAATCCAACCAACAAACTAGCTATAAGTTGTACAATTGTGCTGAAGATCTGATAAGAACTCAATTAATAAATTTCGCTTGTAAGCTCTCTGCTATCATCAGATCAAGAAATTCTATCTCTCTACTTCTAAGTGAGAAGACAATTATTCCCTGTAGCTATCCTATCATTGATAATCAATCTATAACAACAATCAAGTGTTTCTAGAAAGGGAGAACAAATGAGAGGCTGAGCTGAGACCAATATCTCTATCGATGTCTTTGCTCTTTAGATGGGTAGGGAGCACTTATAAAGTTTGTAATAGAGTCTACTTACGATGAGCTCGTTGGATATGACTTTCGAAGGTCTTGTATCAAGCATGAGACTAGCGGTTGCCTCATCAAGCCTTCCATCCACATCACCTCCGGTCTGAAATAGAATTTTATATCAAAAGTTTGATAAGCAACACAAGATTCTACATACAATGCTCCTAAAGCTGATTTTAAGTAGGGGCTTAAGAGATAATATTATGGGGACAATGCCATACATTCACACAATCCACACCACCCATAGCATAGCAAACCGTACTAGTAAGCAATCAGTTGTAAAAGAGAAAATAAAGATGAAACAAAGATGAAACGGTAGAACTAGTGCACTCATACCAAATCAGGAGCCTAAGCAACTTACGGTAAAAGATAACCTATCTGTATCCCAAATTCTCAGTGCATAATGTGCAGATTTTTTAAATCTCTTTTCTTTTTAATTCATAAGGACGGCTATGCACACATCATGGAATACAAGAAGTCTACGTTGCAAATATAACGAGAGCTAAATATAGACCAAATTTACAAGGAACGTACATGCATTGCTCCTCGGTCCATGTCTTCATCCTTGATCACGTAGTCATCTGGATTAATAACCTCCCCAAATTCGTCCCATTCACATGCGTTATCAAAGAATGGGAACATTGGAGCTACGCTGCTGGATGGGGGAACAAATCCATCAATCAATATATCTTTATATGCAGGCCCGTGAGAACCAACAACTGCAAGTGTGGTCAGAAATGTGAAAGGTCAGTTGCAGACCAATACGTAATGGAAAGAACAGCTATCAACAAATTTAACAGGAAGTCTAACTGAAAAAGACAGATATTGTGGGACTGTGAAAACGTTATAACAAATTTACACAGAAATGTATCATGAAACTTCTAAATGTAGCTTCTACCTCACTCCAAGATAACTCCATAAACATCTCCTAGGGCCAACTAACTAGTACATTACAGAGAGTATCATATGCACTGCCAGTTTCAGTACTATACACTTCAATTTATGTTGAAGTTTACATGAAAATTAAGGAGTAACGCAGGCAATAGAATATTCAAAGCTACTAAAAAGTTCTATAATTTAAGACAAAAATTACCATCGCGAGTAGTCTTGGTATCTATGACCATAGGTTCACTTGAATTATCATCTGATCCATGGGAGGCTTTTGTTTCCTCCTCTTTGACAAGGCTAGCTCGCAAAGCTTCTTCTCTTTTCAGTCTGTTTTGCTCTTCTTCATATGCAATCAACTCTTCCCCAGCCAAAGGAACCCTCTTAGACATGGTGACTTTAACAAATTTGGGAGGTGGGGCTGACTGAAGCATGCGAGCTAAAGTGCCAAACTGCAAATAGAAACACATGACAAGAGAAAATCAAACAAACAGCAGTTTATTTTTATGTGATTGATTACAAACTGCAACATCTTGCAAATCTTAAATCACATGAACTTGGAATGACCACATGGAAATAATAATCGCCATCGCAACTAAGGAACACGACCACTGGCTAAGGTAACAGAGTGGATGAAGGATTTCAATGATTTCACTTGGATTTTACGGTGTTATTGAACTTAATAATTCAGCAATGCTCTGATTTCTGGATAGATTGACAATGACAAAAAAGCATTGCCATACGGAAATGAGAAGAGCGTAAAATAACTAATTATAGCTACCATTTTTTTCCAAACTGATTATTTGAATAAATAAAATTTTGTCTAGCTTGAATTTCACGTAAAAGTAAGATCATTCGAGCACAGGATGATGTCTCAATAGAAGTTAAACAAAGGAAGTACTGGATTACAAAATTCTTTCTGTTCAATTGAAAGGAAGGATATGGTCAACTAGACAGTTTGCGCACAGTGATGTCAATGCCAAAAATATGATAGTCTACCAAAACCTTTATATTGTATATTCTTCAAGTACAGAATGTAACTCATTGTTAAATTCACTGACTGAAAGCCCTAGAAAGGTGCAAGCCAGGCTTTATTGGCAATTATATGCTTTCACCTCTGATTGAAAATGCAGCTTTCAGTTGCTCATATCTGCCTAATGTGTACAAATTGCAGGTGAAATATTTACACTAAGTATGAAGATTCTCATTAAAATTGTATTAAATCAGGTCAAAAGACAAAAAAAAAAGATTCTCATATATCACGATCCCACACCCACTTAACTAATTGACCACTACTAGAAAGAAACTATTATCAGGTCTTTACAGCAATACTAATACATTTTAGTTTCTTACCGTGTAAGGGTTATAAAGACGTACCTGGCCTGTTTCAGTAAAGAGGACCAAATTTCTGGGATCATTTGCCCACTCCACGAATATATCACGAGCAAAACCGGCTTCGAGACTACCCATGGAAGCAAGAACAACCTATATAATAAGGTTCAGTCACTAGAACATACAATAGGAAACATATCGTTCTATTATCAGCTGAGAAAGGAAACAAAATATAAAATCCACCAAGTTCTGTTACTACCCAACATTACTGAATTACTTATAAGTTTATATACTAACCTTTGGTCCAGGTGGAGCATTATCCAGATCAGTCTTGTTTATCAAGAGAGTGACATGCCTGCATGTTTTTAACTTTCATTTTGATGGCTTCTGTGTTGTATACATACGACGGCACAAAATAAGATATTATTAAAAAGAAAACCTACCTCAATAAAAAGGCATTATCACGTGAAGTCTCAAAGGACTTTGAAATGGAGTCACTCATCCACTCGAGGAAACTCTTAACATAGTCAATAGTGCTAGATGACACGTACGTGAGAAAGTAAATGGGAAAACTGAAACCTCTTTGTGACCAATGCTGCAGGTTGGATCAATATTCAGTCTCTACATAAATAGCTAAACATTCACTGAGAACAAAATACATTCACAGTGGTTCTTACCTGTTCAAGTATCAAGAGAAGTTCCAGGACTCGACCAGCAGTGTCTACTGGTAATAGAACATTTCCCCCAACTTCAAGATGTTTTGAAATGGTATCTGATTTAACATATGGGGACATACACGAGTGTTTCTGGCAGTTAAAAGCAGGCATATCTAATACCATAGAAGAGACATAATTCATATTGAACTACAAGCCAACCTAGAAATTCTTTGTCCCTTTGCTGTCTTGCCGTTTGATTGGTATAAAGAGCATGATAAGCATCGGTTATCAGAACAGCAGGCCGAACAAAAGACTGTAGAACAGTTCCATTTAAATGCCTGAATTAAGAAGTTCATTTCAGTATCATGTTTCTGTTTCTTTATTTACTGTCAAGAACAATACTTCAACTCCAAATCAGGTGAAAGCTGAACATGTGTACCTTTCTTTCCGATGATTGTAGTCAACAGCATATATAACATCCTCCCCGTCCTTTGTTATCCTCCAGATGCTACCTCCCAACATGTGTCCAGCAACATGAGGAGCAATAACAATACCCTCTCCCTTCCCTAATAAGACAAAGATAAGACTTTTGAGTCATAACCTAGGTGTTCAACAACCAAAATACTCAATGTGTGTCAGTGAACTCATTCTCGCCATGGGACATATAGATAATGCAGATGAAACTTGCTTATATTACGTAAACGACATACCAGGAAGGTGGTAATTCTGTGAGTAGGTCAATCTGATCACATTCTGGAAAGCATTATCAATGTCATCCAGTGTAAACAGATCAAAGTCGGAAACTTGCTGCAACAGTAAGATCATCGTGTTACAAACGCACAAAACTGTGCAAAATAACCCACGTAAACAACAAATGGAAAAAAACTCACCTTCCTGGATAGAAACTGATCATACATTGTGAGAAGACCTAATCTATGAACAGGCTCAGTAGCATAAACGGGAGCAGAGAGTCCAAGCTGCTTCATAGCATAAGGAAGAGCACCAAGGTGAAGCGTATCTGGATGAGAAAGCAAAACTGCATCTATAGTAGAAGCAACCCTGTAAATCAAGAAGAATCAAAACCAGAGTTTTGTAATGTGAAAACCAAAACGACCACAAATTGAATTATTGATTACGAGTGTGGAGGTAATAAAGAGAGAAACCTGGAGAGAGCTTCGAGGAGCGATGTGTCAAAGAGATCGTTCCAACCACAGTCGATGAGGAAATTGAAACCATCAACGGAGACTAAGTAGGAGAGAGGATTCTCGTTGTAAACTCCGCACAAGGGCGTTACCTGCACTGAAGTACCCATTTTTTCAGTTCGCCGAGGGAAAAAACCCTAAATTTCTCCGGTAAACCAAAGAAGAAGAAGCCACCGTGAAAGAGAGAGGGTTTTTAATTTTATTTTTAATCTGAAATAAACCTCTCGGTCCATATAATTCCTTCAAATTTATAAATTACCTTCTCTTTTTTTTTCTAAAATACACAATTACACATAGTGAGAAAAAAGGTCAATTGAATCTTTTACTTTACCAAAAAAAAAAAAAAACTAATACAGTAATAATAAGATAAGAGCCCACACAATTCAAAATTTTCAAACTAAAAAATTTACAATGTATTCTTATGACTCAACAACAATCATAACTTTTACATGAAAGAAATATATATTAAAAAAAAAAAAAATCCACTATTAAGTATACTTGATTATATGCTTATCATGAAGTCACCACTTCAGTCATATTCGTGAATGACAACAAATATGTTAAGGTCAGTTATGACTGGTAGTGGAAGACCGGTAGCAGTGAAATAGTGAGTTCATTTTATAAAACATATGAGTCAATTAATTTTCTTGTATGTTCAATGTGGATCGGTTTGTTCAATGTGGATCGGTTTGGTTGTGATTGCTCATTCATTCTTATTAAGTATGACTAATCTAAAGGTTTACATGAAACTAACTTTCGAAAATCGGCAAAATCCAAACTTTCATTGTTTTTACATTTAAAAAAAAAAAAGTTAAAAACCAAAAAATATAGAAAAAAATGAACACAATCCATAAGGAAAAATAGCCCATCAAAAATAAATGAAAAATATTTAGTTTCACCCCTAGAGGTGAACCTTTCCATTCACCTCTTCCTTTTCAACCAATCAAAATATTCTATATATTATCTCATTTTAAAAATAAATTAAAATAAAATTAAAAAACAAAACCAATTAAGGAAACAAATCATGTATACTTTTAATTAAGGAAATTTAAATTTTGGCTTGGTTTAGATTTTACAACTATAACAAAATTATGTGTCGGTTTGTTTACAAATAAATTGTTTAGGGTTTAGATTTTACAATCAAAACGAAATTATGTCGGTTTGGGTTTACAAATAGTTTTTTAGGGTTTAGATTATATAATTAAAACGAAATTATTTGTCGGTTTGGGTTTACAAATGAGGTGGTTAGAGTTTAGTTTTTATAATTAGAACGAAATTATATGTCGATTTGGGTTTACAAATGAGATGGTTAGAGTTTAGATTTTACAATTATAACGAAATTATATGTCGGTTTGGGTTTACAAATGAGATGGTTAGGGTTTAGATTTTACAATTAGAAGATATGTCGGTTTGGGTTTACAAATGAGATGGTTAGGGTTTAGATTTTACAATTAGAATGAAATTATATGTCCGTTTGGGTTTATAAAAGAGTGGTTTAAATTTTTAATTTTACAATAATGTATACAGATTTTATTTCCTTATTTTACAAGGAGGTGAAAAGAGAGGTTCACCCCTAGGAGTGAACCTAAGTATTGTTCTAAATAAATTTACTTGAGAGTAGTATAAATCAAAATTTTAGTCAATTGTATCATATTCACTAGATCTATGATCATACTCTTTATCAAATAAATCATGAAAAGCATCTCTTATGTGTCTTCGACGACAAGCTTCTCTTATGTGTTTTCCTTTGAGCATACTGCTTACCATTTCCATAAAATATGGAAACACCCAACTGCCTTGCAAAAGCATAAATCCTTTATCTTCCGGTGTCTAGATCATTTTGATCGGCTAGAAGAAACTCAAGAGATTCGAGAGACAGTTCGCGATCGCGAGAGAGAGAGTAGTGCATGAATTTATGATTTTGATTAGAGGATTTTTTTTTGAACAGTGAGAGAGAGAATAACGTTAAAAAAAATGTTGTTTTAATTTGAAAACAACTCAAAATTAGCCATTTTGCGAAAACATGCAAAAATCAATGCTAATTTTATTTTTTTTAATTATTTGCTAATTATTTTTTAGCTGTTGACGAATAAGATTGTCTAATCTTATTTTTCCATCTATTTCTTCATGTATAAAAACAGTTTTTCATTCATCAAACAATATTTTGAAATGTAACTATTGTTTTTCTTATATTTTTAGTAACTTCAATATATATAGAGTAAAACCTATAAAAAATTAATAATCATGGAACTACAAATTTTTATTAAATTATTAATTAATAGATATGTTGATCCATCCAAAAAAAATCAGTTTGAGATTGACAAAATATATTAACACAAATATTAACATCGGTTATTAATAAGTGATGTAAATAATTGAAATTAGTTCTTTTAATCGACTAATACTGACATCACTTAAATAAACTGATGTAAAAATTAACATCATTTTTGCAATTGACACACTTTCATATTAGTTATAATAATTGATGTAAATATTGTGTATATTAGCATTGGTTATTAATTAACTGATGTAAATTATAAGCCACAATGCAACATGTTCTCTATAAGCCAATCCGTAGATCTTTCCAAAACAACAAGTAGATAAGTTCCAAAGTTTTTTCGTCAAAAATATTCATTATATAATTTGTAAATCGAAATTTGGATTGACTCCAAATAATTAAATTTGATATTCTTACATGGAAATCAAGAAGATGATGAGAATAAGGCATGGATAACATAATAGGGTTCGAAGCAACATACTAGTCTTAAGTGAAAACAATATCCTAACAACTAAATAAATAAAATTTTTAATTAATTGTACCATATATACACCGGATCTATGAGCATACACAATTACAAATCTGTACTAGTATTCTTGAAGCATCTTTTGGCTCAAAAATACATTTTGGAAAATTAGAATTAAATGCAATTGCATTAAACTTGCATTTAATCTTTTTTTTCAAAAAAATGTTAATGAATAGAAGATTTAAATCATAAAATGATTCTAACGAAATTAATATGTAAATGAATTGAAGACCATTGATTTTACTTACCTTAAAAATCCTAAATTCGGAATCAAAGTAGAAACAAATTAAATCATTTAATGAAATATATCAGATCATAGTTAATCATTCCATTTGACCAGGTGGTGGTCGGGAAGGAGGTTGTTTCGATGGGAGTGGCCATTTGGGGGTGGGGATTGCGGAGTTTGGGTCGCAACATGTTGATGGAGGGGAACCGACTGAAGCAGCGGGGTTGGAAGCATATCAGCGGCGTATGGAGCTGGCTGTTATTGGTGAACCGTCGAAAGAGGTGGAGGGAGAGCGTAATATCTAACAGCTCGCCCCGGTAATTCGATTGATGTGTTATCTGGTCATAATGAATTGCTTATTCTGGAATTGCCGGGGGGCTAATAAACCCAATTTCCGACGGTCTATTCGATACATGTTGAAGAGAAATAAAACTGATGTATTGGCTCTTTTTGAAACACATGCTAGTGGCGATCGAGCGCAGCGCATATGTCAAGGGTTGGACTTTGATAGTTCGATCAGGGTCGATGCAGTTGGACAGAGTGGAGGGATTTGGTTGTTATGGAGGTCTGATGTGGGGGACGTTGAGATTGTACAGATGTCGAACCAGTTCATATATGCTACGGTAACAAAGGATGCGGAGAGGATTAATCTCCTTGTTGTGTATGCTGCTCCATCTGTTAGTCGAAGAAGTGGCATATGGGAGGAACTTCGTGGGATAGTGCAGCAGGTTACAGAACCGGTTATCATTGGAGGGGATTTTAACACCATTTTACGTTTAGATGAGCGGTCCAGGGGTAGTGGCTGCCTGTCTGCAGACTCCTTGGAGTTTGGGGAATGGATTAATAATCTCTCCTTGATTGACATGGGGTTCAAGGGTAATAAATTTACCTGGAAAAGAGGACGCGAGAGGAGAACCTATGTGGCTAAACGACTTGATCGTGTTTTATGTTGTGCGAACGCACGGTCGAGATGGCAGGAAGCCACGATAACTCACTTACCTTTTCTCTCTTCTGACCACTCCCCTTTATACCTACAGTTATGTCCGGAGGTTAGAGGAGACGCACGCAGACGACCATTCAGGTTCGAAGCGGCTTGGCTAACACATGACAGTTTCAAGGACCTACTGGTTGCATCTTGGAACAATGATTTGTCTACTCCGGAGGCTTTAGTTATCTTGTGTAATAAGTTGAAACGTTGGAATGTTGAGGAATTTGGGGATGTACAGAGAAGAAAGAAGAAAGTTATGGAGGAACTCAAAGAGATTCAGAACCAGTTGGAGATGCATCAGACAAATGATCTCTTGGAGATGGAAATGGCTTTATCCAAGGAGTTTGATGTAATTCTGGAACAAGAGGAGTTGTTGTGGTTCCAAAAGTCACGTGAAAAGTTGATTGCACTTGGAGATAGGAATACTCAATACTTTCACACTTCTACAATAATTCGAGAAGACAGAACCGCATTGAAATGCTGAAAGGAGATGATGGTAGGTGGGTTTTTGATCCTCAGGAGATTGAAGAGTTGGCAATAGCATACTATAAGCGCCTATATTCGATGGAGGACGTGGACCAGGTTGTTGCGAAGTTGCCTATTCAGGGGTTTCCACACTTATCTGAAACAGAGATACAACAGTTTTGTAAACCTTTTACAAAAATGGAGGTTGAAAGCTCGATATGGAGCATGGGGAAGTATAAAGATCCGGGTCCGGATGGTTTCCAACCTGTGTTCTACCAGGATTGCTGGGATGTAGTGGGAGAATATGTGGTTCAATTTGTGCTGAAGTACTTTGAATCTGGAGAGTTACCTGCCCATATGAATGATGCTCTTGTGGTGTTTATTGCCAAGGTTCAGAAACCGGAATCAATAAAGCAGTTTTGACCAATCAGCTTGTGTAATGTGTTGTTCAAGACCATTACTAAGGCCATGGTGTTACGGTTGAAGAGTTTGATGTCTGCGTTGATTGGACCGGCCAAAACTAGCTTTATTCCGGGTAGATTAAGCACATATAACATTGTTATAGTCCAAGAAGAAGTCCATTCCGGGGAGACGCAAGAAAGGAGTGAAAGGCTGGATGTTACTCAAGTTGGATCTTGAAAAAGCCTATGATATGATAAGATGGGATTTCCTCGAAGATACTGTACAGGCTGCGAGGTTCCTGGAGGAGTGAATCTGTTGGATTATGAAATGTGTTACAGGTCCCTCGATGAGTATACTCTTGAATGGAGAAAGAACTGCTTCCTTCCAACCAGCGCGTGGCCTGCGACAGGATGATCCTTTGTCGTCGTATATGTTTGTGTTATGCCTTGAACGTTTATGTCACCAAATTGATCGCTCTATTGAGCTGAAAAAATGGAAACCAATTAGTCTCTCCAGAGGGGGGCCTCAACTCTCGCATCTTTGCTTTGCGGACGACCTCATTCTCTTTGCAGAAGCTTCAGTGGCTCAGATAAGGATCATTCGGAAAGTTTTGGAGACTTTTTATGTGGCTTCAGGTCAGAAAGTGAGTTTGGAGAAATCTCAAATCTTCTTCTCGGATAATGTAAGTCGTGAAATGGGGAAGGTGATTAGTGAGGAGAGTGGTATTCGTCGTGTTTGGGATCTTGGCAAGTACCTCGGGATGCCTATCTTGCACAAGCGGAATAATAAGGATACATTTGGGACTATTGTTGAGAGGGTGTCATCCAAGTTGTCAGGATGGAAGGGTCGTGTATTGAGCTTAGCTGGGCGTATCACTTTGACGAAGTCGGTGCTGTCCTCTGTCCCGGTTCATACGATGAGCATTGTCTTGTTGCCTAAGTCCACTTTGTCACGGTTGGATGCTTTATCGAGGGCCATTATTTGGGGGAGCACTGTGGAGAAGAAAAAACAGCATCTGGTGGTCTGGAAGAAGGTTTGTTCCCCGAAGCATGATGGTGGTTTGGGTGTTAAATGCTCTGAAACGATGAACAAAGCTTTAATTGCTAAGATTGGTTGGCGTATAATGCATGATCGTGTGAGTCTGTGGGCTCGAGTGCTTCGGTGTAAGTATAAGGTTGGTACTTATCCAGACATTACTTGGACTAAAGCTAAGGGCACCTGGTCTTCCACTTGGAGGAGTGTGGGATTGGGGTTGAGAGATGTGGTGTTTCCAGGGTTGCGGTGGGTTCTGGGAGATGGTACATCAATGAAATTCTGGACAGATACTTGGTTGTGTGAGGAACCGGTTGTGAATGGGAGAGTGGGAGATATTTCGGAGGACCAGATGGAATTATCAGTGTGTGATCTTTGGTTGGATGGTCAAGGATGGGACATGTCTCGTATCATGCAGTTTATCTCCCCTTTAGAAAAATTACGATTGGGGGCGGTAGCGGTAGATTTGATCATTGGTGCTAGGGATAGAGTGGCGTGGGGAGTAACTCCGGATGGGCTCTTCACGGTGCATTCTGCTTATTGTGCTTTATTAAAACAGAATGAACCAAGGGTGAATATGGGGAGTTTCTTTGGGAGAGTTTGGAGATCCACTCTTCCTGAACGGGTTCGAGTCTTCTTCTGGTTGGTATCGAACCAAGTGATCATGACTAATGCGGAGCGGTTACGGCGTCATTTAAGTGATACCGGGGTTTGTCAAGTATGCAAAGGGGGGGAAGAAACAATTCTTCATGTTTTGCCGGATTGTCCTGCTATGTCAGGACTTTGGAGCCGGTTTTTATTGCCAAGTAAGAGAGGACTGTTCTTTAGTCAGTCGTTGTTTTAATGGATTTTTGGGAATTTGGGGGATATGGAGATGCGCTTTGGTGTCCCTTGGGCTACAATATTTGGTATGGCGGTATGGTGGGGGTGGAAATGGAGGTGTGGGAATGTCTTTGGTGAGAATGGAAAATGTCGGGACATAGTACAATTTATTAAGGATAAAGCTAGGGAAGTGTTTCAGGCGCATTTGGCGGTAGGCAAGGGCACTCAGGGGAAGGTGCAGGTAGTGAAACAGATTGCTTGGACCCCTCCTCAGGCTGATTGGGTTAAGCTTAACACGGACGGAGCATCTCGGGGAAACCCGGGGTTGGCTGCAGCTGCGGGAGTCGCACGGGATAGTGAGGGGCGATGGTTATATGGCTTTGTTCTAAAAATTGGGTTCTGTTCAGCGCTGTTGGCGGAGTTATGGGGTATATACTATGGGTTGGTCTTTGCTTGGGAAAGAGGAGAGTCACAGGTGGAGTTAGAGGTGGACTCAGAGATGGTGTTGGGTTTTTTGAAGAATGGGATTAGTACTACTCATCTCTTGTCATTCCTTGTACGTATGCGCTATGACTTACTTTCGAAGGACTGGATAGTCCGGATATCTCATGTATATAGGGAAGCGAACCGCTTGACGGATGGTTTGGCTAACTATGCATTTAATCAACTGTTAGGATTATTCTCGTTTGAGGATTGTCCGGCTTGTGTTCATTCTATTTTATTAGAGGATTATGTTGGGTCTGCGTACCCTCGTCATATGCGTGTTTAACAGTTTTTTTTTCCAATAAAGTAAGGAGACATTTGTCTCCTTGTGCACACCATAAAAAAATAATTCCATTTGACCAAAAAAAAAAGTTAATCATTTCATATCCCAAAAAATTATTAAAAAAATATATATTATCAATGCTTTCAAAACCTACTATAAAGCTAAGAACACAAAATATTACCTATCATTAAAGTTTGAACTTGCTAACCAAGAAATCTATTAACTGCTAACATTTATCACATTCCTCTACATATCACTATAAATAGATCAAAGTCTTTTCATCTCATCTCACATCTTACTAAACCAAAATCGCTTTGCTTTAACATTTTATCTCAATTTTTATTAAAATCTTCTTATAATTATCATAGTTATCATTTGTTTTTTTTTTAAAGATTTATAGTTAAAACCTCTCATATTTTCAAGATATCTTTTTTTAAGATTTACAGTTAAAACCTCTCATATTTTCAAGATATCAATGTATGAATTAAATTTATATAATTTGTAACTCATTTATTAGCTTTCTATTTTTTTTTATAATTTATATGATTTATACAATTTGGAAGAAAAAAAAATTGGTTTTTGTTGAATTCTTTTTGCTTTCTTTTTTGTTGGCAATTTTATTTCTTTTCGTTTTGTTTTAAAGGTATCTTCGATTGAAACTTATATTTCTGAAATTTCAAATATGAGAAATATTCAAACTTTATTAAGATTTCTAAGTATTATAAATATTTAAACTTTATAAGAAGCGCCAATCTTATAAAATATTAATGGTTACAATCTTAATAAATATTATACTAACTCAATCTAATATTTATAATATAAAATAATAAATATTAAAAATTAAGATGATATAATGCGAGTTAAATGGCTAAAACATCATTTCATTATTTTGTTAACACTATCGATATTAGAGAAATAGACATATCTAATTAAATTGATTAAATTAATATTATGTAAAAAAAGAATTATATTGTGGTATTATATGGTTTTGAACCATAAAATTAATAATTATTATACAATTATAACATATTTAACAAATAAAAACAACTTATAATTCTTATGTTTTAATTAGCCCCGCTAGTTAAACGATAAGAAAGAAGTGTTATTCTTGATTTTATTGATTCACATTTGGAAGGCGAAACCAAAACTTGAGAATATTATCCTCATCAAAGTTTCTTCATTAATCAAAATTGTATTTAGGTAGATAAATTTTTGATAGCTTCACTTGAAAGGCAAACAAAAAAAACATATGCACTTGGTGAACGAGGACCGTTAGGATCAAACCAAATCATCATCATGGCTAAGGCTAACAACTATAACTAACTATCAAACTTTTCTTTCTTCATATGATTATGAATACGAAAGTTGTAGTTAGGTTGATGAATAAAACACATTTGATTAGGTAACGAGTGTGCGTAAATAAATGTAATTATATATCATTTATATTCCTAACCTATTTTGTTCTTTAAAGAGAGAGATTAATAAGAAGGTCCGGTGAACCTAAACCAATAGACACCTAAGAGAGATTAATAAGAAGGTTGATTTCGATTCTAATAATCCATCAGCGGGTGACCCACCACCCATCAAGACCCATCTCCATACTTAGGATTATTTTTAAAATACAATGCATTTTTTATATATAAAAAAAAGGTAATATTAGTAACTATCACTAGACTGAAAAAAAATTGAGAAAATACTACTGACTCATAAAATTTTGGAAACTACTATTTTTCAGTGATGTGAAAAATCAAAACTGCCTTCAAACAAAAGACAAAAGATGTATCAACATACTTTATTCAATGAAAAAATACGTCATTTAATAAAAATAGCATCTTATAGGAAAACTATAAATGTATTACTTAGAGGAATCATGTGTTTTTGACACAAAAGTCATGTATTTCGAAAAAAGTTGTTGTATATTTGAACCCAAAAAGAAAAAAAGGGTATTATAGAGAAGATGAACGCAAATATATTGTATAGTTTGACTACTATTTGGTCAAATGGTAACTTCTTAATTTCTTTCTAGAATTGTGCTATCTCGTACATATACCAAAAAAAAAAAAAAAGGTATTATTATCTTATAATTTTTATTGGTTCTACTCTACTCCCTATGGTGTCTATTCTTCAGATAAACTTAACTCTCTTTGTGAAACTTATAAGTTGCAACATGTGACTGTCACTGAAATTGGATTTTAATACAACTTACAGAAAGAGAAATCTTACAAAACCAGAACTGATAAGTCTGAATGGTTTGACCATAGTAAACTTAAATTCTGATAGTGGAACTTAGGAAATGAATTCATTTCAGTAGAATAGGGTTAGAAAAAAGTTTTTCACATCAATTGTTTAAGTCCAAAAATTTAATCTTTATTAAAATTTCCTTTGATTCAAGAAGATATCATGTGGACTTTAGCTTTAGTAAGAACAAAAAAAAAAGCATAATGACATTATTTTTTTGGTCAGATATGTTTCTCTTTACACACATACACATGAAAAATAAGTGAGTCTCTCTCTCCATGTGGGGAAGTATATGTATATACAAATGCATTTATGTATATAAGATATGAGATGATAATAACAAAGAGATTTCTCACAAGTAACAATCAATCTTTTTCATACAAAGGAAAACAATCTCTAAGATAACAAAAGCCTCTTTGTGCCTATCAAAATCAAAATCTCTCTCTTTCTCTTACCTCTTCTCGCCCACTTGGTTCTCCAAATTACTTTCCACAAAACTCTTTATTATATATCTATAAATATACAAAACGTTTCCATTTCCCTCTTAAATCTCCAAGTCAAATTATTCCTTTCCTCTCGTTGATGATACTAATTACTAAGATAACGAAATCAAAGGCATAGAACTCGACGACATTGTTTTTTTCATCCCCAAGTCTCTCCTTCATTCACCATTGAAGCAGCCTCAAAAAAAAAAAGTTAAAAAGAATGAAGAAAACGACGCGGCTTCTCGATCTAACGGCGGCTATGATTCTTCTCCTCCTCTACGTGGCTTTTTCTCTGCCACTCGTTTCCGGCGACCCTGGCCGGCGCGTTAGTATGACACTGGTTCGAGACGCCGCTGCTCTTGGTGCTTGTATGTCCTCCTCCTTCCTTCTTTTTGTCCTAAATCTACTTTTGTTTCTTTTTTTTTTTGGTTAAACAATGATGTTTTCTTGAATTTATTGGACTGGAAAAAGAAAAATTGATTGATAATATAAGTTCTCTATAAGTTTTTATCAGTTTTGTAGCTGAGTTCACTAAAGGTTACTAACCGCATGTCACGCAACATCATCAAACATAATTACATAAACCAGTCTATTATCTATCATTACTTACGTTGAATTTTCATATTTTAACCTTTTTTTGTTTTTTTTGTAGTTTGCTTGGATGGGAGCTTACCGGCGTATCATTTAGACAGAGGGTTTGGTGCTGGATCAAACAATTGGCTTTTGCAGTTTGAGGTAATTAAATTGTTATTACATTTACTCTTAAGTCTCTCTAAGTAATGATTAACAAAATGTTTAAAAATTAAACACAAAACGGTTGTTATTCTTAAAAATGATTGCGCTTATAGAATAATAAATGAACATATGTTCATATATTTTATAATCATTTTCTGCGCATAAATATCGGTTAGTGAATTTGTTAGTCTCTTTGTTTTTAATTGGTCCTGCATAGTCAAAGTATTGCTGTTGTAACCAACTCCATGAGTAGGCAAAATAATTGAATCCAGCTAGCCTATGTATGAATCAATATATTTTCCTGTGCGTTAATTAATCTACGAAATATTAATCAATGAAGTTCTTAAAATAAATAGTGATAACGATATGAAGTCAATTACTATTACTTCTCATAATAGTATAATACTATGCATTAACTATTTCGATGCATCACATAATTAAATTTTAAATTTTGACCAGCTGTAGTACTTGATTTCTAGTAATGTACACACTTAAGAATACCCGAATCCACCACAAAAATTACGAGTTAATTCGAGATCAAAAACTTCTAATTACGGCGCCGTTTTAGGAACTTTAGAGCATTATCGTGTCTCGAGCTAGTTGGATCGTGTCTCACGCCTTTCACTTTATGACGCGCATTTACTACAAACATTCTCGTCATAGTTCTTTTCTACTAAACAGAACCACATTTATTTTTATTTAGTCAAACACTTATTTGTCTATAAAGTACTGTATGTTTCAATTCAAGATTGTTTGAATAGTAGCTATTTTACAAGTAAATTATTAATATAAAAAATAAGAACTGTTATAGGGAGGAGGATGGTGCAATGATATAGCATCGTGCGTGGAAAGAGCAAAGACCCGTCGAGGCTCCACACGTTATATGGGCAAGACAGTCGTCTTCTCCGGAATCTTGAGCAACAACGCCTCTCAAAATCCAGGTCATTATTCTTTCTTAATACGAATCCATGCAATATCATCATCATTATGTATAAAAATGCAACCTATTTAAATTTATTAATGGAACATGTTTGCTTGTGGTCTGGTCTCTCTTTCACGTGATGGTTCAAATGTTTCTGTTAACAATTCGTCTTTTTTTCAATAAAATAATTCGTTAGAAATAATCATTTTGGCTCTATCTCTTTCTATTAATTTAATTATGGCTTTCTTCTACTTCTCCATACTTGCTTCTTTTTTTTTTGTCTTTGTCCCCCTTCCTTTACGAACACACGCTAACGAAGTATCGATCTATCTCAAACCCATGTCAATTACACATTTATCCTACCTTTCTCGAGTTAGGTATCTAATTCAAGGGAGGTTAAACTGTCATTGTGCATATCTTGACATGTGAAGTCCAGTTTTGGTCTGTCTTGAGTCAAAAACTTGTTTTGGCTTTATTAGAACATCGTTCACACACAATACGTCATACACCACATTGGTTGTTGGACTTTGGACTTGAAAGAAAAAGTTATGTAATTCAGATTTTTACAATTGGAACAAAGTGAGGCTGAGGTACTGTGACGGAGCTTCATTTGCGGGAGATTCACAACATGGCAACGGGGTAAAACCGCTTTTAACCACTTTGTTTTCTTTAACCGCTTTTAATAACCGGAAATGATCTGGTTAATGATTTTTTTTCTTACTGATTTTAACCAATTGAATGAATGACAGACGTCACTGCTTTATTTCAGAGGACAACGAATATGGAATGCCATAATTCTTGACCTTCTTCCCAAAGGTTTATCAAAAGCCCGCAAGGTAAAAATTCTTCTTTTATACGGTTTGGTTTGGTATTTGGTTTAGTTACATTTCTCGAATCAATTGTTTTTTAATAATAACCATCAGTCAAGTATGTATGATATGATCTCTAGCTAGTTTAAATTAGCCTTACTGATTTGAATTTATACTAAACCAGTCAATTCCATGAAAATTAACCGGTACGCAGGCTCTTCTGACCGGTTGTTCAGCTGGTGGTTTGTCTACGTTTTTGCACTGTGACAATTTCACGAGCTATTTGCCCAAAAACGCAAGCGTTAAGTGCATGAGCGACGCTGGATTCTTCCTTGACGCGTAAGTTTGTCTACAATCAAAATGCTTTTGATGATCTAATTTTGTTTTGGTTTACCAACAAATATACGGTTCATCTTGGTTTAACAGAATCGATGTAGCAGCAAACCGGACAATGAGATCTTTTTACAAACAGCTTGTGTCTCTACAGGTACTAAAAAAATTCTCAACTGCCCATAAGTTTATAACTTTTCTTACATTTGTGGATCAAACTTTACAGGGTATACAAAAAAACCTCGATCCAACTTGCACACACGCATTTTATCCTGAACCATCTCTGGTACAATCACAAATCTTTAAATACATTTTGAACTATTTCTTACAGTATTAAATATAAATATCTAAATTATTCATTTGTAAATTCTTTTTGTAGTGTTTTTTCCCGCAATACATATTACGATTTATCGAAACGCCATTTTTCATCTTAAATTCAGCCTACGACGTATTCCAGGTATGTTTTTCGTTAATTATAATATCGGTTCAATTTTGTTTAAACCGGCAGTTTGGTACGTCTAACCATTTGTTTTAATAAATCAGTTTCATCATGGATTGGTTCCACCTTCTGCTGATCGAACCGGGCGTTGGAACCGTTGTAAGCTTAATGTGACATCATGTAATCCACACCAGCTCGATGCACTCCAAGGTTTGAAACCTCAATTGATTCGGTTCAAGTGACAAAACCGGCAAAAAAATAAAATAACTTGAACCGACATTCCGGTTTTGTTTTCGCAGGGTTTAGGAAAGATATGTTGGGAGCTTTGATGAACTTCTTCAGAAATTCTAGTAGAGGAGGAATGTTTATAAACTCATGCTTCGATCATTGTCAAAGTGCTCTAGAGGAGACTTGGCTCTCTCCTACTTCACCGAGAATCCACGATAAGGTATAATTATAAACCGGAATTTCACTTTCAATCGTTTTCAATTTCCGGTTTAAAATGGTTTAAAACGATTTAAAATTGTTTAAAACGGTTTATAACCGGATTCGGTTTGAGTTTCAGACAATTGCTGAGACGGTCGGAGATTGGTATTTTGGGAGAGGTGAAGAAGCAAAAGAAATTGATTGCCCATATCCATGTGATAAAACATGTCATAATCTCATTCCAGCAGCTTCTGCAACAGATTTTTTGGTAAATCTTGATATTTGGTAACTATTCAATTACAGTTTACTATAGACTATAGTCAATTACATTTTCTCCAAAAGTTTTACGTATTTTTTTTACGCATTACTTACTTGTAAAGGTTCGATTAAATCCCCAATTGAGTTGTGTAGTTATATATGTTTTTCTTTTTGTTATTCAAGGCTTCTAATGCTCCAGGCCATAACTATCGCGGTACACAGTTTACTCTTCTTCTTCTTCTTATCAACTTTTTTGGTTCGTAGTTTAGTATAACTTATAATCTTCTTTTGGAGATGATTTTGTTATGTAGCATCGAAACCAGAACAAAGAGACCAACTCTCATTTTGTTTTGGTTATGTTTGTATAATCAGAGAACCTTAAGTCAAAGGCTCAAAGCCAAGTTGATCTAGATGATCTTATATATTGATTTTAGAAGTTGAAGTTAATCCAAGATTGCAGTGGTGAAATATGTCCAAATGTGACATATAACTCAATAACTACAATACTTCATAGCGATAATGGCGTAAATAATACGGTAATGCAAACAGAGGGAATCACAAACGTTTGAAGGAAATCACTAACAAACAATGTCTCAAATCCAAGCACCCGAAAAGACTTATATAAACATATATTTACCTAGTCCTTAGACCTAAAATCACAATCACACATAGCCAAATGCCAATACAAGATAAAAGCAAGATTGGAAAAGAAAAGAGAAAACCAAGCCAAAGATACTAAAGTCACACAAACAAATTAAGAAAAAAAAGGGAGAGAAGCTGTTGTTATTGCTCCTCCTGCACTTCCTCTTCATCTTCTTCATACTCATAACCTTCTTCCTCATCTGCTGTTGCGTCTTGGTACTGCTGATACTCCGACACCAAATCGTTCATGTTGCTCTCGGCCTCTGTGAACTCCATCTCATCCATTCCTTCACCAGTGTACCAATGCAAGAAAGCTTTCCTTCTGAACATGGCTGTGAATTGTTCACTCACACGCCTGAACATCTCCTGGATCGATGTCGAGTTCCCGATGAATGTAGATGCCATTTTCAAACCCGTTGGTGGGATGTCACAGACGGTTGATTTCACGTTGTTTGGGATCCACTCAACGAAGTAGGATGAGTTCTTGTTCTGAACGTTGATCATCTGCTCGTCCACTTCTTTAGTGCTCATTTTTCCTCTGAACATGGCTGATGCGGTTAAGTACCTGCCGTGTCGTGGGTCAGCTGCACACATCATGTTCTTCGAATCCCACATCTGTTGAGTCAGCTCAGGGACGGTTAACGCTCTGTACTGCTGTGATCCACGAGATGTCAACGGTGCAAACCCGACCATGAAGAAGTGGAGACGAGGGAATGGGATTAAGTTCACTGCAAGCTTTCGCAGGTCAGAGTTTAACTGACCCGGGAAACGTAGGCAGCAAGTGACACCACTCATCGTTGCAGAGATGAGGTGGTTCAAGTCTCCAACTGAACAATAAGACATGTCATATATGCATCGACAACAATTTCAACTCCTAATCAATTATATATATAACTACAAAAAGGAGAAGAAGAGGCTTACAGCTAGGAGTGGTGAGTTTAAGAGTTCTGAAACAAATATCATAAAGAGCTTCATTGTCAAGAACCATACACTCATCTGCATTCTCAACGAGCTGATGAACAGAGAGAGTTGCATTGTAAGGCTCAACAACAGTGTCAGACACTTTCGGAGATGGGAAGACTGAAAACGTCAGCATCATCCGGTCAGGATACTCTTCCCTTATCTTTGAAATCAACAACGTTCCCATTCCAGATCCTGTTCCTCCTCCCAACGAGTGACACACTTGGAACCCTACACATCATTCATCATTCACATCATCATCAACCACACACGATTCATAAGTCATAACTATATATACATGTCACACAATTCCATGAAATGGGCCTTTAATGGGCCGAATTCAAACCTTGCAAGCAGTCACAGTTCTCAGCTTCTTTACGGACGACATCGAGAACAGAATCGATAAGCTCAGCACCTTCCGTGTAATGTCCTTTAGCCCAATTGTTACCGGCGCCGGATTGACCGAAGACGAAGTTATCAGGACGGAAGATCTGACCGTACGGACCGGATCTGACACTATCCATAGTCCCTGGCTCCAGATCCATCAAGACGGCACGTGGGACGAACCTCCCGCAACTTGCTTCGTTGTAGTAGACATTGACTCGTTCGAGTTGCAAATCGTTCTCTCCTTGGTACCTTCCGGTGGAATCGATACCGTGCTCGGCGCAAACTACTTCCCAGAACTTAGCTCCGATCTGGTTTCCACATTGACCACCTTGAATGTGAAGAATCTCACGCATCTTCGATTGCTTAAGCTAAGTAGAGGAGACTACAAATTTGAGAGAAAGAGAGAGAGAGAGAGAATTTGAACGGTTACGACTTGCGAAGAAATGAAGAAGACGAAGTGGTTGGTTTTTATACTGCGTTCATTAACGGAGACGTGCCGGTTCTAACTGTATCGGTATACGTAAACCGTACCAGACTTAACCAGAAAACCAATTATTTGAACTTTCACAATACTTTACTTTACTTTTATTCAATTTTTCAATCCATATGATATAATTATTTGGATTTTGGGGTTAGTGAAATAGGATTTTTATGAATATTAATTCTTAACTAATTGAACTTAACCGCGAAACCGAAGCCAAAACCAAAGTTAATCCCCGGTAGATTGAAAACCGGTAACGTTGGTTTGTCTTCTTTATTGCCGCCACGAATGACGGAGGTAAGTAACGGCTGTTAAGTCCGTTGGTCCACTACATAAATACTCCACTCTGCAAATAATTGTGGTTTTTTTTTTTTTTTTTTAAAGCAAGAAAACATTCGGTATATTTTTCGTCAGTTTGTGGACAAAAAAGGGGTTAAATTCTACTACAAAAAAAAAGAAACGAACAAATCAAACAGTGTACTTCTTTATTTACCTTTTTGTAATATGGCTTGTTTTCAAATATAAATATTGAACAACTAAATTTTGATATTTTTACTACTTCCTCAAACATATAATAAAAACATTGAAATATTTCTTTCCTTTTTTGTTTGGGGTGCATTAAACTAAAAACAAACATCTGAATTATCGGATTTGAAAGAATAAAAAGAAAAAAAAAACAGTACAGAAGTACAGATGGGCACAGAGTGGGATCATCAGGTATTTAAGTAAAGTCTTACGCGCTACGTGATGCATGTGAAGACTGAACCATTGAAGATAACAAAAGGCTGCGAGATCTGAACAATTCTCTACTTTTGTTTTAATTCTTGCACATGAAACGAACCGTGACAGACACGTGATACCAACGGCCGGAAAAATCACGTGACTCAGATTCATTACTGGCCGATGTAAATCTGATTAGCGAATAATAGATAAATTGATCAATAGTCTGATAATTTAGAGACTTGAGAGTTTGATAAGATTTACAAATTGGCGACACAATAATTCAGAAATAGGACTTAGTTAAAAATATATATTACAAAAGATTAGATGTGCAAGTAGAGTTTTCGGCTTTAAAATTTACCTTTATTATAACTTTTTTGTTTGTTTGTCAAACACCTTTATTATAACTAAAACAAACATAATTAAGGTGTTACTTTGCTTGACGGCAGTCTAGTTTGTGTGGATGTATTTAATAGCTTGAGCTTTATATATATATTATTATTGTAATCATACAGTATTGTAGTGCGATGGGTGGGTCTAAATCTGAACAGTAACGTGCAAATCACTCTATGATCAACTAGTAATATTTTTTAAAAAAAAACAGGTAAATTTGGGACCTACGTGACATGAAATTTAGAGAGAAAAAGACAGCAAAAACAAAATTATTGTGGCCTATATCGGAAGCAATGTATCAAATCTCGAAGAAACGTATTTATTAGTCTCAAAGTTACACGAGCAACTTGTGGTGGGATCAGTGAGTAGTAGTAGCCATCAAGTATTCAATAACCACCATCAACTTCATAACCAACCATATCTTATCTACGCTTGACATTTTGGGATTGAAAGGTGATGGTTGTTGTTTACCAAATTTAAACTAATTTCAAACTCACATTTTTGGCTGGTGGTTTAGGCACTTAGCTCATTATTCTTTTTGACAATTGATGCATAGATTCTTGTTACAAGATACTAATCATGAAATCTAGAGTGAGTTTCAAGTCACAAATTCGAAGCTAGAAAATTTTATGAAGTTTATTTTCCGTTTTGAGTTTTCGTGTTAATATCCTAAAGTTGGAACATATGTCTCTAGTCATCTACAACAACATCGAACCGGATTTTAAACAAGTTGAAGCCGGTACGTTATACGTGTATATATTTGGTTTTCTCTACACAAAGCTAAAAAATACTCAAGAACCGGTTTGATTCTGCTTGCTCCAGTACTTCATCTCCCACTGTAGGATTCTCGTAGTCGTACTCTGTTTCCTCTTCACAACCGAGTAAAGCGATGCCGGGTCATACGGAGGCGGCATGGTACACGGACCAGAGTCCGCAGGGTGCTTCACAAGTGATTCCGTCATGAACTTCCGCTCGTTCCCACTCCTCGGGCATGCCATTGTCTCCGAGCAAATCTCCACGGCATTCCGGGGAATCTCAGGTTTAAACAGGAGGAGTTTCGAGTATTCGGTTATAAGATGGTACATGTAATCATACACATAGTCCATCTTGAGTTCTTGTTGAATAAAATCGCTCGCCGCCTTTCCCATATCCTGTGCCTGCGTTGATATTTGCGTTTTCATCATATACTAACGAGGTACCAATTGATGAAGACCAAGACCATCACAAAAGAAGCTCCCATGTGGATTAAACAAGTACCTTTTGAACGTGAGTGTTGCCCCAATCAACGGCGAACTTGATGGAGCGGCACTTGTCCTGCTCCCTAACGGGCCAATAATGGTGAGCTGGAAGCAGGCCTCGTGTGAAGAAATCATAATAATGAGGTTTCACCAGCAGAGTCACAGAGTCGCATGCCAAAATGTACTTCTCGCTCACCGACCATGCAGAACCTTCTATATATATCTTGTACCTGTTACATAAAGCCATAAACATCACCTTATTTCAACTTTGCATAACATAAACGTATGATTATAATTGAAGTCTACAAAAAATTACACTACCTGTGATGGCATTGGCTCGCTAAGTCTGATTGCTTGTAACCTTCCTTCGATTCTTTGATCCAGTCCTACACGATAAAATCCAAATGCACACATCACAGTTAGAAAAAACTGTTGTAAAATTTGCAGGTGTAACCAGCAGAATCTTGAAAATTATTACCTGAGCATACAAACGAGCGTTCCACTCGTGTTCTTCAGAGACATTACATTTCATGAGATCTTGTCGTGTCTCTGCGACCACTGGATTCCCTTTCCAGTAAGCATAAGGCTCTCTGTTTATCCAAGTCCTCCTCTCGTTCCCTTCTCTTAGTTCCTTCAACAAACTCTCCCACGGCTTTATATTCACCTCCGCCCTACAAAATTACATCGGTTTGACTGATCAATTCAAAACTATTGGGGTGTAAATCGAGAAAACTTTAAAAATTCAAGGGTGCTTTGTTTTATTACCATCCCCAGAAGGACCAATCAGGAAACACAATATCAAGCGTCTCTTCATTCCCACAGTACCGAAAAAGCGGCGGAGGCGACGGCGCGTTAACTCCGGCGAACTCCGCAGCTCTAACGACCGGCCAGTCAACGCAGTCAAACATAAGCTCGAGATCTGGAATCTTCCCAGGGTACTTCCTTAGAAGCTGTAAGAATCCCCAGATTGTGAACACGTCCCTCGTCTGAAACGCGTCTTGAAACTTCTCCACGTAAACCTTCCCGCCAACGATCGCTAGCCGGAAGTTTGCCGTCTTCTTGGCTCCCTCCAGTGCTTCCCTCGTGATCCCTGTCTTCGCCCATGGACGGAGATCCTCGTGGATCCAACGGAAGTAATCGGGACACGTGGCGGTCGGAGGGTGGTTTGGATCGTCGTCTCCGAAGCTCGTCGTCGTCGGGTATTTGTTTCTCGGGCATGTACTCGCGGTGGTGGTTTCGTTGGCGGAGCAGTGTAGTGTGAACTCGGGTTTAGGGTTTTGTGTAATTACGGTTGTTGGTGGAGGGTATTTTGGGGATATCGTATGGGTTTGGGTTTTAGTCTTTGGCGACGCCGTCACGGCTTCTGTCAGAACCTAAAAGCGTGAAAACGAGTTGCATAGTTTAGCGCCAAACTGAACCGAACCGAATCAAAATTCATCAATCGAACTAACTATATTCAAACAAACTAAACCAACCAAAAAATTAATAAAACTTAATATACTTTTCATTAAACATAAAAAACTAAAAAATCAAATAATAACTTATTAAACTTTCGTATATCATATATGTTTCGTCCAAAGTTCGAATCGATTGGAATATTTAATTCGAGTTCTAAACAACGAAACTAAACCGGAACCAAAACCCGGTTAAACATCCCTATTTTTTTTTTTAAAACCCCAAAACCTTTAACCGGAAAGTCTCCTCAATATGCCTAATTTGCCTACTTGTGAGCAGTAGCGGGAGACAGCTAATCGAACTGAAAAAAAAAAGTCATACATGGGTCCAAATAGTGGAACACGTGTCGTGTTCTGCCTAATTCGCCGACAACACCAACCAACCAACAACAATAAAAAATTCTCTCACGTGAGAAAAGGCACAAAACTCAAACCCATAAAGAAGACACAAAACAGCGAAGAATTAGATTTGAGAAGAAACGACAAGTGGAGTGTCGTTTCGGGTGACTGACGGTAGGGTCGAGGAGGAGGCGCGTGGAGATAAACGCACCGACGGCTAGGAGGATGACGAGGGAGAATAGGGCGTATGATCTGTTGGGAGATATTCCTAAACCGGACTTGATAAAAGGAGACCAGACTGCGTCTGTGAAATGACGACAATGCCCTCCCGACGACCCGTTCTTGGACTAGTTTAGTTAGTTGACCAACATTAATTTATATAGTCGTACCTACACTACTTTGATTAGGTTTTTTAGGCATTCTTAGATTAACTACGTTAGACCCGGGCAATATCGCAGTATGTTTTTCTATCCATTTTTAAATGTATTTAATGTTAAAAAAATATGTTTTTTCTCCTATAACTTGTTGTGAAAGATATATTGGTCTAGTTTAATTTTGAGATATTTTTTTTGTAGTTTAAAATTTAATCATCTATAATTATATATAGTTTTGTTTGGTTGTAAACTCGTCAAATCATGTTCACAATAATCAATATTGCCTTTGAAAATTTGTCACCCTAATAAGCCTCTTTTCATTTTTTTTTTGGTTTTAAGTGGAGCTGTCCATTTAAACACATTTTTGTGGATGGTAATAATTTGTTCTATTAGATCCCCTAATTTCCTATATTACACACCACCAAAAGGGGCTTTGTTCTTTTCTAATATTGACCGTCAAATGTGATTTTTAAATATTTGAACAGAACTACAGTTGGAAAAACCTACAAGGCTAAGAAATACATATTTATCTAAATAAAAACCTAAAGGTAGGGTGAATTGTTAAGCCGCATTGGTTCAACTCCTTTCTTAAAATCCTTGATTTTTATCGAAAGCAAAACTATGTCAGAGTGCACATTCTTACATAAAACATGTCCTCCACAAGTGAGAGGGAAGTTATCTTCAATTATATTTAGATAGGTCCACGTTTAGTTGAACTAATCAAATTAAAATCCTCGGAGCTACGGTCAGTATATTGATGAATAGAAGCACATGCTACTAATTCAAAGTAGAAGATCTAAAACTCACACGTATGTAGAGAATTCTGCAAGTTAGTATTACAGTTACAAGACCTTAGCTACATACAATATTATCTACCTTCTTCGTTTCTCTTATCTCTTAACAAGATGAGAAGAGATGAATTGATCATGGCTTATACAAATAGATTCCAAGTAAACATATGTATAATGTTCCACACAATTGACATTTATCAAGAGCTTTCTATCTCCTATCATAAAAGCAGTTCAATTGTAGAAGATGTGACTGACTCATGAAATAACCTGTAAACGAGAAAGTGGAATTTGTCATTAAAAAACTTGCCTTATAGTGTTAGTAAATTGTCTTTGCTTCTGCCATGGCCCACAGGAGGGAGTAATCAGGTCCAATATCAGTGCAATGAACCTGGAAAAACTGCGAGATTGAATACTAAAAGCTGCGAGTTCTTTTCAGATTGAATACTAAAAGCTGCGAGTTCTTTTCTTTTTTTATTCATTGTCTTTGACATTCATTTGAAGAACAAAAAATTATAGGACGATTAGTGTATTCGAGTGATTCTTGGATGAATTCTTAAAGCCTTGAGAAAAAAATGTTGATTGTAAATCTTTTGGTCGAAGAGTTTTTGTTACGAATAAGAAATATGGAGATATTATATTCTCAAGATGTACCACCATCCACGAGTACATGACTTTCGTAAATGTCACCTTAAACAGTTTTAGTATTCAGAAGAGTCAAAGTTTGTTCCTTCGTTTTATGTGAAATATTTTTTTGATCAACCTTAGTTTTTTTTTTTCTATTATCAATAGAGTCTTTCCCAGATTAAGCGAGAGATTTTTATATCGTAAAACACATGTCCGTTTGACGACATCATATTGACATTTGAACTCATTGATCTCTTGTGCCGTTTACTTCAAGCCACTTGCTCTGTTTCTTTTCACGACATCATTTTTTTTTCATCATTCTTAGCCAAACAAGAGCAAAATCAGAGAGTTCTTTAGAGTTGGTGTATTAAAAATTTAACTTTGTATATTAAATGCTAATTAGTTACATGGAGTTTGTATCTTTCAGTTATAACTGTTCACATTTATTTACCAATTAAATAGTAGGAAGATCTCTCATGCCTATATCACAAAGCCAACTTATTGGCTAATCATCCAAATTTTGCTCCCACAAGTCCATAAATGGACCCAACAAGACACAAGAGACAGACAAACAAGCAAACGAAGCTAACACCTCTAAGAAGAAGCCATGGCCGCGTCCAACTTTGTATCTTCTTCTGCATTATACACATCTCCACAGGAAAATAAACTGCCAAAGGCCAAAATCCAATTGCCCCCAACACTCCTAATACTTCATTGAAGTAGGGAAACATCACTGCCACTCCCGTTGTGATCACCACATATATCGTTCTCAGACACATCCTCATTGGATTAAATTTCATCGTTCCTCCTCGTAACATTGGAAGTTTGAAGTCGTAGAATCGGGCAATGAACTTGTTTTGTGGGTATTTCTCAGTTAGGCATCTCTCCATAGCCGCGAAAATGGGTTGACTGTAGACCTAAAAATGGCATTTTATATGTTATAAACGTGAAAATGATTTTAATTCTCGATTGTTTGTTTGCATTTGAACATGTTATATCAAATCAAATCTAATGTATTGGTATTCTAAACATATATTCTTGTATTGTTAATTGTAAATTCAGTCAAAACATATATGTATACATCTCCACATTCTGAAATGTGGTTTGGTACGCATGTGAAGGAAAACATGGACGTTTTGTAGAATACCTGGTATCCACCAACTAAGTGAAGAACAATGCAAGCGTTGGCCAAATCGACGAGCCAGAATGGCTCATAGAATCCGAAACCGGTCAAGAGATTTCCCGGGGTGGAATCTCCAAAGGCCGCATAGCCTAAACATCCGCAACAGAAGAAGAAGAATGTTTGGATGAATACCGCAACCGTCGAGGCTTTCTTCATCGTTTGCTTCTCTGCCGGTGGTGATCTCAATGTGTCCTGTCCTTAATTTTCATTCAACCCACATAAAAAATATAGGTTTTTGATCAGCAAACTATGTCAACCCATGCTCTTGTGATTTAACGTACAATTTTTAATCTTTTTTGGAGTAGTTAATGTTTTAATTTTTCTTACTTAGTATCATAATGATACTATCATTATGTGCATAAAAGGTAACTTATTTACCTGAATCTCAAGAAGTATGATCGAGAAAGGATATGAAAATGCAATGTTCCCAAGAGCTTGGAACACTAACCATACTTTTGCACCTCTGTTTTCTGCTGGACTTCCTCTTACACTTCCCTCAATTTGTCGTTTTTCTCCATTTGAATGAAACATTAAAATATTCAATTGTCTTACATCTCAAAATCTATTGATAATTTGATATTAAGTGAAGTCGACTGAGTATCAAAAGCAAAAAAAAAAAAAAAAAAACTAAATATGAGAGATGAGTATATTGTCTCTATACCTATGATTTTGCCAAGGGCAAGGCCGATGCCAATCAAGGAGTAAGCAAAAGACATAATTGCAGCGACAACAGAGAGCCATAGCATGTTGTGGAAATTAGGGATTTGTGACATAAAGATCTGAACTAAACCAAACAATAGCATAAAGTAGTTGTTGTTGTCTCCATATGAACATGTTGCATTGTGTCCTTCTCTATGATAACAATTCGATTTCATAATTGCTCTGTAAAGAAATGGAAGAAACTCTACATATCAACTAAAAATCCAAAGAAAAAAAAGAAATAACAGTTTAAATATGTTTACCTAATGGATGTAGCTGTAACAATGGTATAAGCAATGCAAAAGCCCATAAGGTTAATGTATACAACAGCCCCACATACGATTTCATTCTTCTTCCCTGCAAATTAAACTAACCATCTTGATTAACAAATTAAAATATAACTATAATAATAATGAAAAATCCAAATTATAAATAACACAATATTTAGTCGTTTCCCATTGCATGTATTCAAATTATTGATCTTCAAAACATATTTTTTTTCATTAGATGGACAGCTCTAGCTAGTACGCTAGTTGAATCAGAATATGGGTTTTGAAGTTGACCTAAATACACTTGAACGGCTTGAGCGTAAGAATTAAGTCGAAGGGGGCCGTTGTCAGGATCGGGGTAACGGTAGCAATCGGAAAGAAGAAAAGCAGAGAGAAGTGTGACTCCCGCGAAGGCTATAAGCGCGACCGGACCAGCTATCCAGCCGAGCTCTGCCGTGGCCCAAGCCAACGACAACACTCCTGCTCCTATCACTCCTGTTATTATATGTGTCACAGCCGTCCATAACGTTCCTATTTTTTTTTAATTCAAGAAAACAAAACGTGACTATTTTTAATTAGCAACTAAATATATATAATACTCTGTTTAATTATATGATTACTAAAGGGTTTACCTGTTCTTGTAGAAACTGAATCACGAAGTTGAGTTTCGGTTGGTGTTATAACTTGAGACTTGGCATCTTCTTTGATGTCCATTATTATTTTGGATGACGAAGATGAAGATGTTTAGTAGGTTTACGTATATATATTTATAGGGAAGACGAAATGAATACGTTTAATCTTCTTGGGGAAAGAAACTTTGCTTGAATGAAATGAAAGACAGATGGTTGTCCACTACTACTATTGTAATTTACGTGTACTTATTTATAGTACTCGTGTTTCATGCGAATAACATAAGATATTTTTTTCGATGGTCGCATTTACCCATTGGTCATTGATTGGAATGGATGAAACTAATTTAACAGTTGGGTGGTCTATTTCTTTTTTTTTTTTGTTTTTTTGCTTAGAATGCAAAAAGGAATATGTGTTTGCCATACTACTTTAAATTCTGTCCATCCACAATAACTTTATTATCCACTTTTTTATTTTAAGGATGGATTTCTCTAATATTCTGTTTCTTAGGTATATAATTCTATCGGTCTGTTCGTAAATGGCATTCTCATCTCAGCATGTGTTATTATTACGTCAACCAGAGAAATAATACAAATACGTTAACCATCACTTATTTATTGAATAGGTTATTATTTGTTTATAATGAGTATATCAAAATAAGTTGGTTAGTCATCTAGATTTCGCTCGGACAAGTCCATGGATCGATCCAACAAGAGCCAGGAAAGAGACGAGCAAGCAAACAAAGCTGAAAAGTCGAAGAAGAAGCCAAGGTCGCGTCCAAACACGGATCTTCCTCTGCAGTATACACATCTCCACAGGGAAATATACAGCCAAAGGCCAAAAGCCAAGTGCCCCCAACACTCCAAGTACTTCATTGAAGTATGGAAACAACATCGCTATTCCCGTTATGATCACCACATACGTTGTTCTCAGACACATCCTCATTGGATTCACTCTCACCATTCCTCCTCGTAACATTGGCCATTTTAAGCTGTAGAATCTGGCGACGAACTTGTTTTGTGGGTATTTTTCGGTTAGCCATCTCTCCATAGCCGCGTAAATTGGTTGACTGTACACCTACAATGGTATTATATATGTTAAAAATATTAAAATGTTTTTTAAAAAAAATTTGGTTTACAAATATTTTCTTTTTTCTTTCTAGTATATTAAAAATTGTGCATGGTTTGCTTTCTAAGCTGTGATTACGCATGTAAACAAAAAAAATATAGAAATTGACGTTTGAAACACTAGATGTGTTGGTTAGATTGGACCAGGGGTTTGTACGTACGATACCTGATATCCACCTACTAAATGAAGAACAATGCAAGCGTTGGCGAAATCGACGAGCCAGAATGGCTCATAGAATCCGAAACCGGTCAAGAGATTTCCCGGGGTGGAATCTCCAAAGGCCGCGTACCCAAAACATCCACAACAAAGGTAGAAGAATGTTGTGATGATTACCGCAGCCATAGAGGCTTTCTTCATCGTTTGCTTCTCTGCCGGTGGGGATTTCAATGTGTCCTGTCCTTGATTAGCAATTTAGCAGACTATTATGCTCTTGTGATTTAATGTAGTTAATGTTTTTATTGTCTTACTTAGCATCAGTTTGTATGAAGGTAAATCATCTACCTGAATCTCAAGAAGTATTGTTGAGAAAGGATATGAAAAGGCAATGTTCCCAAGAGCTTGGAACACTAACCATACTTTTGCACCTCTGTTTTCTGCTGGACTTCCCTTTACGCTTCCCTCAATTTGTCGTTTTTCTTCATTTCAGAAACAAAACAAAATATTCAATCATTTTCTATCTAAAAATCAATTAATGACAATAAAAGGAGTTAATTACCTTATCAACACTTAAAACTCTTAATGATTGGTTAGTATCACAAGTAACAAAGCAATATTAATCTATATAAAAGATCATATGGCTTATCTTTACCTATGATTTTGTCAAAGGCGAGGCCGAGGCCAATGGAGGAGTAAGCAAAAGACATAATCGCAGCGACAATAGAGAGCCACAACATGTTGTGGAAATTAGGTATTTGTGACATAAAGATCTGAAGCAAACCAAACAAAAGCATGAAGTAGTTGTTGTTGTCTCCATATGAACATGTTGCACTGTGTCCTTCTCTATGATAACAATTCGATCTCATAATCGCTCTGTAACGAAATGGAAGACCCTCAACATATCAATATTATTTCACCCAAAAGAAAAAATATATCAATATTGTAAATCACAACATTTCTAAGAGATTAAAAAAATGTGTAGGTTTAACATTATGTTACCTAATGCAAGTAGCTGTCACAATGGTATAAGCAATGCCACAACCAAACAGGGTAATGTATACAAAAAACCCACATACCATCTGATTCTTCTTTCCTGCAAATCAAATTTACTAACTGAATAAAATAAATCAATTTTAAATATATATATATATATATATATATTTGTAGTAACCAAAAATGTAATCATAAATGGTCAGGACTCATTTTTTGTCAAAAAAAAAAAAGGTCAGGACTCATTCTAGACTACTACTATACCACTCGACCAACACCATCAGACCAATCAAACAATCTATATATGTTTAAAACTAGTTTACTTTGTGTGTGACTGTGAATGATATCAGAATATGAGATCTGAAGTTAACCTAAATACAAATTAACGGCTTGAGAGTAAGAATTTAGGCGGAGGGAACCGGTTTCAGGATCGGGGTAACGGTAGCAATCGGAAAGAAGAACAGCAGAGAGAAGTGTGACTCCGGCGAAAGCTATAAGCGCGGCCGGACCAGCGATCCAGCCGAGCTCCGACATGGCCCAAGCCAACGACAACACTCCTGCTCCTATCACTCCTGTTATTATATGTGCCACCGCCGTCCATAACGTTCCTTTTTATAAAAAAAAATTAAGAAAACACAAGGTAACTATTAGCGACTAAATACACATTTAATTGCTAATTAATGCTCATGATTATGATACTTTACGGTTATATACCTGTTCTTGTAGAAACTGAATCATGAAGTTGAAGTTCGGTTCGTCTCATAACTCGAGACTCGTCAACTTCTTTAGTGTCCATATTTTTTTCTCAGACTTTTGTTTGTTATGGAAGATGAAGATAAGTAAAGTATGGTACTTATGTTATGTGTGAAGATACATAGTATTTTATGTTATGTGCAGCTGGTTATGTATGTATTTATGCGAGAAAAGGACATGGAAATATGTTATCTTCTCGAGAGTAGAATTATCGTGAACAAGACGACATATATAATTTGTCATTTACCATTATTATTGGTTGATAAAATGGATGGTCACGAGTCATTATTGATTGGAATGGTTTGACTTTCCTTTCTTCAATCAACATCCCAACTTTTCATTAACCAAATAACAATTACACATTGTCTATATTCGGTAGGTTTAATCTCTAATTAATATGTGAAATATCAAGCATAACTCTTTGTTAGTCTATATAGGTCGCACCATTACTTTCTCGATTTTGATGTGTGAACAACAATTTAGCTTCGCTTTATATTTCTCTTTCAAACAGTAACTAGTAATTTAAAATGACATCTTTTTTAGAAAAGAGATAATGTTCACTACTGTCTTGTTTGTATAACAATTGCGGATGAATAATCTATTTGATGAGACGTATAAACTATAAACTTATTATTATTTTTTTTGAATAAAATATAAAATTTATTCGAAAAAAGCGTTTTACATCAACCTTTGTTTAAAATCTTTGGTCAAGCAGTATGTCTATCTAAATTACATTACATAACAGAGGGATATATTGTTGTTAGCCACATTGCCATTGCTGCTTCGTATTTTCCTTTACTGCGAGTATAGATGGAGAGTAATCTGTCTCGTATTGTCCGGTCAAGTTGAGTAAGCAGAAGCGGAGCAGGGATTGGTGTTTCGCCGTGTCTCCTCCTGTTTCGTTCCCTCCAAAGAGTATGGATGGTGGCTTGGAAAGCGAAGCGCACTAGGTACAAGGTAACAGAGTTCAATGCCGCATCAGATATGAGAGCAAGATTATCCTCCCAAGTAGTTGAGAACCTACTTGTAAGGACTATAAACTTATTGTGCAAAAGAGTGAGTTTTTCTCACGAGAAATTGTCATTTAGAAAAAAAAAATACATCACGAGATTAAAAAAAAAAAAAAAACTAAAAAATCTCCTAGACTAAAATAAAATCTATAGATTGTTTGGAAATGAACCATATAAAATTGTTGATCTATATCCTCTTAGTTGAGACTAAAAAATAATAATATACATATCAAGATGAGGAATCAAAATTGTATAAGTTAACAGTTGACAAAGATGATTTGAAATCGTTTTGTCTGAGGGAGGGAAACTGAATTTTTATTCTTTTATAGTTGTAAGTTGAGATTTTTGCTACATCAAAGAATTTTGTTCTTCTCAAATCTCAATTTTGTAGATTTTGACAATCACTTAACGGTGCAACTGACGTAGATTGTTTTTCATCCTAATTTTGCGTTGTCAAGATAAAGTTCAATATATTTTTAATTCTTTAAAGTTCAATATTTTATCTTGGTCAGTCTTTTATTTTCTCCAATTGAAGATTTTATTGATATAAACAGTACACAACAACCGAGCAAAAAAACCCACAAAACATACGACAATTTACAGCGACTAAAGAAAGTCCAACTGGCCCAACATTGCATCACTTACAGAAGAAGATTGGATCGAATTAAAATATCTCAAGACACATGTCAACAATAAAGACACATGTAACGTGAGGAGACTAAAATTTTTCCGTCATCATCCTTCGCCGTTGAAGCCATCGATTCCGCCGGAGAATGAAACTAACGTCGACTGAAGATCGAAGATAGATTCTTTTGTGTTTCTCCGACAATTGCAAAACAGAAGTGAAGATCTAATACGGATCCATTAATCTCAAAAGAGAAAAAGATCTCCGATTAATCCACCTCTGTTGACTAAAAACCAATCGAAGCTTAAACATAAAAGTACAACTAAAGGCAATAGTAATAAGCTGAAAAAAGAGCTTTGAATCTTCAACTGAAATTGCAAATCGCCTAATCTTTATCCGTAAACTTCAAACCCAAAGGATAGGTTGGAATTAAACCCTTATGAGCAGAGATGCCACTGTTACGCACTAACACACATATCCGATGAGATTTTAACTAAAAACAATCAACGGTCTAAACGAAACCGTGATAAAAAAAAAACAAAAGAAAAAGCAAACCGACATGCCGGAGAAGAGAGAAGGCAAAAAAACAAAAATAAACCGAACTAAGTCGGGTTGAAACCTTAAGCTAGCCATCACCGCTGTATGAGCCGAAGATGCTAGACAAGAACCGACCATGCACTGCTGTGAAAGCCAATCCATGTTGGGCAAAAGCCGGATATCACACCGGACGGCAAGCCAAACACCGCCGTTAAAGAAATCGGACGATGTTGGAAACGAAAGTCAGCCACCACTGTTAGAGAAACCAGATGATGCTGGATGAAAAGCCAAAAAAAGATTTGGACGGCAAATCAAACGGGAAAAACTTCCTCTCTCTTTGAAAGATTTTTAGAGGGAGAAAAAAGAGAGAAGCCTTCCCTTGAGTTTTATCTTTGTCAGTCTATAGTTAGGATTATTATTTGCAAATTTACGAAACGTTCTACCTTTTTTGTTTTGTGTGTGGTCAATATATTGATTCTTTACATACTTATTTGCCAATATCAAAATTTTAACTTCATTGTGTAGGTAAAATATATAATTCTAAATGCATCAATTGTTTAATTTACATTTAAAAAGTGAAGTTTAAAGAATATACAAACAGATGTTCTTTAAAATGTTCTTTCAATTTTCAGCAAAAAATGGTTTATCGTATATAGTTTTTTTTTTAAAATGTTTTTTTTTTTTTTGTTTGTTTTAAAAACATCTTTGGATATTTTTTCGAAAACGCACAAAACTATTTAAAAAAAAAAGTAAATAAAAAATACATTTTTCCTTGCAGTTAACGCACGAGTGCCGTCTTCTTCAGTTTTAAGGGTTTCTGTCTAACAAAGTTTCGATTTTTTCCTTTTTACAGTGAGTAAATCAATCATGGAGAAACAGTTTCCGAGTGAAAAGCTATCACTGATAGAAGGTTGTGAAGTCGAAATCTCTTACAAAAACAATGGCACTGAAAGCGTTTGGTACAAAGCCATTATCGAAGCAAAACCGCTCAGAGAACTCTGTGTTCTGTTCCTTAAGGATGACTTCTCCACTCCTCTTAACGAACTCAGAGACAAAGTCTTGATTCGACCCATCCCGCCAAAAAATGTGCAAGCTTGCATCGATATCGAGATAGGCACCATCGTCGACGCTGATTACAAAGATGCGTGGTGGACTGGTTTTGTAGTCAAAGAGGTTGGTCATGACAAGTGTTTGGTGTTCTTTGATTCAATATCTGAGATCATTCAGTTTGATAGAAAGCATTTGAGGCCTCATCTTAAGTGGGTCGATGAGAAGATATACTCATGGTGGATCATTCAATCAACACATGATTCAGAGGTAATTGTGTTTTTTGAGGGTTGCTTGCTTCTCAATTTTGTATCTTTCTTGCCATTATTACCGAAAGTTTTGTTTTTTTTTTTCTAATGTTTTGGTTGTGAAATCTTAATGAAAGACTTTAACTTTATTGTTAGTAGTTCTTGAGGCGGTTAGCTGAGGAGCCTATGTTTAGTCCTGGAACAATGGTGGAACTAAGGTCTAAGATAAATGAAGCTGATGAGGTCGTATGGGTACCTGCAATGGTTATTAAAGAGTTTAAAGAGGATGATGCTGGTGTGTATAAGTATATTGTCAAGGATATGCCTTTGATCCGCAAGAGTTATGAGGGAAGACCAAACAAAACGGTCGATTTGCGTAGTCTTAGGCCTATACCACCTTTTGTTCGGGTTGAAGAGTATCAAGTGGATGATCTCATAGAGGTGTATCATGATGGTTATGGATGGCGTCAAGGACGGGTTACGAAAAGTCAAATACCAATGGTGGGAAGGCTCTGGTGTGGATTGCATATGGAGGCTACAAAGAAGAAAGCGCTGTTCAAAAAATCGGATCTTAGGTCTTTGAAGGCGTGGGAAGATGGTGTTTGGAAGGTACTTAACGTTTTTTATTCACTGGTTTCAGTCCAACACTAGATTATTTTCAATAGTGACTAATTCGTGTGAACAGTTTGCAAGAATGGAAATAAGAAAAGTTGCTAGCTTTGAGTGTGTTTCTTAGATGTAACAATGGTTTGCATTGGAAGTCTTTGTTTTTGTGAATAATGACAACACTAGATTATTGTCAATAGTGACTAATTCGTGTGATTAATGGAAATAGGAAAACTGTCATTGTAGTTTCAGAACTTCTCAGCTCCTTTGACTACATTTCTTAGATGTGTAACAATGGTTTGCATTGGAAGTCTTTGTTTTGTTATCTTCTTGTTGTGGTTTATGATCTGTGTTATATGTTGCAGACTAGGGAATTGTCTTTAACTCAGGGATCAGGAGATAAGAGGGGTGATTCTGTGATGAATGGTAAGTTTGGTAACACTCTCCGAAATCAAAGCGAATTCTACAAACACATTTTCAGTTTCTATATCATGAAAAATTGATCTTATAATTTCCACTGTTTTCCAGCAAATGAATCTGATCATGTAACTCCACCTCCAGGCATGACCATAACACCGTTGAAACAAGTAAAGGCTGAAAACGATTCAGCACGAGAGAATGTAAAGTGGAACTTTTCGCTTTGACATTATCATTTCTCGATTTCTCGCTAGTTTGTTAGCTGGTGGCTTATCATCTTAATCCTCTTGACAACTTCCGTTCAGGGAAATAACGAAGATATTAATCGAAAGAGGAAAAGAGAAGATAACCTTTGTTCTGTAGCAAAGGATACAACAATGGTTTTGCCCTTTGAGAAGAAGTCACCATTTTGGAAGATACTTGAATCAATGGAGGTGTTTAAAACAGTCCCACAAAGTCCTCATTTCAACCCATTGGTGGAGACTAGAGAAGAATCCCGAGAAATGTTAGCGGTTGGTATGATGTTTACCTTTTCTGGTTTACTTGATGAAGTCAAACATCTGCCACACAAGGAGACCATAAGCTCATTCATAAGGATCAGTAATTCCTTGGCCGAGTTAGAGAAACACGGGTTCAACGTAAAAGTAGCTCAGTCGAGAATCTATAAGTTGTTGACTCTTAAAGGTATGCAATCAAAGAAAGAGGACGAGCTCAAAGGTGCCAAGAAAGTGACTGCAGAGAAAGAGAGTGCAAAGGTTGAGAACAAGCGCAAGATTCTTGAGCTGCAAAGGCTGAATGAGGAGATGGACAAAGATATAGCTGAGAGTATGTCATATGAAGCAAAGATTGTCCAAGAGCTTGATGATGTGAAGCTTGAGTTTCAGGCAACTGCATCGGCTCCGTGGTGATATGATAAAAAATTATATGAGCTTTTTAAGCTAATCTCTCCATTCTGCACTTAGACTATATGTAATTGAAAAGACTACGTTGGCCCTTTTTGGATGATTAATGATGTTTGGTTTTAAGTTTTAACAAGTTAAAATTAAATCAACCACTTTTTGTGTTGTTCAACAGAGAAAGAGATAGCTCAGAGTAAGTCATTTGCAGCAAAGATTGTCCAAGAGCTTGATGATGGGAAGCTTGAGTTTCAGACAACTGCATCGGCTCCATGGTAAAAGAAGAAGTGATATAAAAGAAGAAGTGATATGACCTCTAAGCTAATTTTTCTCTAGTATGTAAATGAAAACTTAGATTTCTGTAATTGAAAAGACGTGGTTGGCCCTTTTGTACGGATGAAGAATGATGATGTTTAGTTTTAAGTAACTAGTTAGTTACCTTATAAAAAAATCAAAAACAAACCACTTATGTGACTAGAAAGATACAGATTACCAAACGTAGAAAAACAAACGTGACCAACGTTTTATGAAGCTCATAAAAACTTGCAACATACAAAAACTCTTAAAAAGTATCTAAAAACATAAATTTCATCTCGAAATATTTTCAGAGTGTACCCAAACAACAAGACAAGTGTATTTTTCAACATAAATCATTAATAAAATTTAAATAAACTACGCGAACTCTTATCAATGCATGTCAAAATCAGTATTGACTAATTTAACCATTAGTTAACTATCAAAAACAATGATGTGAATGCTGACGGACCTGATTAGAGACATATTTTAATTATAAAACTACTTTTAACAAAATTAATATTATTTCTTTTTAAATCATGAAATCAAAATTTTATTAATTTATTGCATAATTAATTTCAATAAATATTTTATAATTACAGTTCTTATAAGTTTAACACACGAAATTAATGATTTATCAACCTATTCCATAATTAATTTCAAAAACATTTGTTAATCAAAACGCATAGTCAATGATTTAGTTAATAATTTCTGATAAGTTTGATACTATTTATCAACACATAGTCAACTGATTTTGTTAAAAATTTTGTCTAAAGCTCTAAAAAAAGTTTCTAAAACGCTCTTAAAAAGTTTCTTAAAAGCTCAAGACGAGCTTCTTCTATTTTTTTTCCTCTCAATCCACAGACAGCTTTTCACCATCTTCCAGATGGCATCATCATGAACGTCTCGAGGTTTAATACTGGTATTCTTCATTTTATTAATTAATTTATAAAAAAATAAAAAGATAGTGATTATGTCTGAGTCGTCGGTTATGACTTTTCTTAGTCTTAGGTTTTAATTGGTAGTACCTGAGATTAATATTTTTAGTCTTAATATTTACTATTTGAGATTAATTGGTAGTACATGAGATTAAAATTTTTAATATTAATTACGTCTGAGTCGTCGGTTATGACTTTTCTTAGTCGACTCAAACCTAATATTTAAAATATTAATTTCAGGTAGTAAATTAAATTTGGAAAAACAAAAGAAAAAGAAGCCACCAATTTAATTTACTATCTGAGATTAATAGTTTTAGTCTTAATTAAGAAATTTAATTTACTACGTGAGATTAATATTTTAATATTTGATTAATATTTTTAATATTAATATGAAATTAATATTTTTTGCTTTACATTTCTCTACACTTTTCAAAGAATGAGGAAAAATAAAAAAAAAATATTCCTCCCTAAAATGGACGAGGAACAAATGAACAAAAAAAGAACATATATTAAAGTTCATTTTTTGTTATAAAATAATCAAAAATTTATGTCCATTAATAATAATTCAATTTTGTAATATCATATTTTCACAATGTATTGATAGAAAAAAATATTTTTGATATGAATTTCATGTTAAACTAATTTTAATGCTCTATTTGAAAACTATATAAATAGTAAATAGTAAAATAAATTTTAGAAATGTTTATATCGTAAATAAAACTAAAAATATTTGAATTTACTCTTAAAATTTTATTGAAGATTAATATTAATTATTAATATGCAATATGACATATCTAAAATTTAATTCACAAATTTTATTTTAAAATCAAATGTAAAATTCAATATATATACATTAAAAGTAGTATTAATATTATTATTGAAATTTGCAATACAGTAAAAAGTGAGTATTAATACTGTTATTTCCGTCACAATTTATGAATATTTTGTCACAATATCTTAATTGTGACAAAAATGAGACAAATTATGATATGTCTCAAAAAGGTCACAAAATTTTGTGACAATTTCCAATGGTAACAACTCGTCACCATTTGTGACACATTCCCAATAGTCTCAAATGAGACACAATTAGTGACATATAATTTTGTCACAAAATGACACCATATCTTAGTCACATATCGTTACATTTTACAACCAAAAATATTGTCATAAACCTGCAACAATTAGTGACTCAATTATAGTGACACAATCGTCACAAGTTGATTTTTATTAGTGACATTTTGTCTTTACTAAACTCGTAACAAATTGTTACAAAACTAGAAATTCGAAAATTCCATGGAAGTTTAGTCACAAATGATTACCAAGTTTTTTTTTAACTATTTGCAGAACCATTTTATTTAAAATTTATAATTACATATACAATAAAAATTAGAATAATAAGAGCCAGCAAACAATAATATTCACTTAACAGACATCAATTTGTTGATAACATATTTTGGAAGTCTCTAAACTATACAAACTCTCTAGATGATGATAATAAGAAGAAAGAAGCTATGTTACAAACAAACTAAACCGCATGAGAAGTGTAACTGCAACTAGTCTCTCGCCTTAGTGATCATACAGTGGAATAGAACGTATGCCGTCTCAGCTTGGTCACAGGCAAACATATATGTCTGGCCTGAGAAATTGTCCTTCCCTGGCATGATGTAGTTGTGAACTTCGATTTTGAGTATGTGCAAACAGCTGATCTCATCCAAGTCAACAGTTACGCCAAACCTTCAAAAAACATCTTCTTTTCAAGAATGTATTACTAATCTAAAGTGCCTCTCTTCTACAGGTTTCAACGTTGCTCTTTGATTCTCCAACCGTTGATCTCATTCAACCAGCTCTTAAAATCCTGAGGCAAAAATTCTGTAAAAGCTTTTTATGAAAAGAAAGAAATTGGTACCTGGCTTCTTCAGCTGGTGAAGTAGAGTACTTATTCTTCTTTCCCGAGTTGATCCATGATCTGTGAAAGTCCGTATGTGACCTTGGTTGAACCAGCAAACAACGGCACTAGCATTGAATATGGATGGCATCAAGCTGGTAATTCAGGTACCCACACCAACATGAAAAAAAAAAAGACGTAACCCAAAGATTCTTTTCTTAGTTTAACTCTATCAGTATGTTTGGGATTTTTTTTTTAAAACAAAGCCTTCTTGCTATCTCAAGAACTGCTAGTGTCTTCTTCTGTTCCCTACCTAGAAACGAAACTCTGCGTACTACCGTCCTTGGCGACCAAAATAGTTAAAAATTATCTCCTTTTGGACCAATTTGGATGTTAACACCTAGTACAAGTCTAGTAAAGCATGGACGAGACATTTAAATACTAACATGTCCGGTTATACTATATCGACCTCCTTGATTTAGATAACTCTATTTTACGACTCTTGCAAAAAAATACAGCAATTAACAACAAATAGGAATCAGATGGAAAAAATGTAGATCAAATAGTTAATAGCCTGAAACAGATCCAAAACCACATCTCTTAATCAAAGCAATCAGACGCAAATGCCTCTTTACTGTCAATTCTTCACCACTCAAAAAAAATATATATTAGGAATGTGTCACGGGAGAGAAAGAAAGAGACTTACCTAGACCTAGAGTGAGCGACGTTTCCACTTAGGCTTGTTGAAACTTGAATCTTCAATTCGATTCAATCGGAGGCATTTAGCGTGTTTACCTGAATCTTCAATCCGAGTTTCATAGTCAAGAGAAACTTGTAGGTTTGAATTGGAGGTAAGCAAGGGTTTTAGTGATCCGGGGGTAAAAGGTTGGGGAACTGGGAGGTGGACAAGGCTGAGGGGGAGGAGGATGGTTGCAAATCCGTATTTATATTTGTGACTATATTTTGTAATAAATTCGACATAAGTAGAAGTAGTGACATAAGTTAGATACTTTTAATTCAGTCATAATATTATGACCAAATGATAACACATTTATGACTGAATTAAAGGTTATAATTTTGTATGTAAATTGTCACAATATTCAGACCAAAAAAATGGTCACATTTTTCTAGTCACAATATTCACTTTTTTTTTGTAGTATTGATTTATTTAATATTTAATATATTTTAAAAGATTTTGTTATTGTTTGGTTATTATTTATTATTTTGTTTTTTTATCTTCAAATCTTTTTTTCATTCCTCAAAAACTATTTATTCTTTTATGCATTTTTTTTTGTAATGGTTATTGGTAGCAGTCTTACTAGTACACTAATGGAATGATTTATACTGAGTGATGGGCTTACGAGAAAAATACAAAACAACTTTAGAAAAAAGTAGGCAAAGTAAGAATATTGCAGAGCTGTCCATTACAAAAACATACGTCACATGTTGGTTCTCTCATCTTCTTTTACCAAAAGCCACCACAAACTTTTGTCAATTGTCAAGCAAATATTCAATACCCCCATTTTTCTCTCTTGTCTATAACTAAAGAAAGAAGAAAAAACAAAAACATCAAACTCTTTTTTTCCTTTCTCGATCTCTTCTCTTCTCCAAGATCCCAAGACCAAATGGCTCAGGTTCGTTTCTCATATCAGTTTTAAAAATTGAATATGATGATATATCTCTTTCTCCTATATTGTAATTTTACTTTTTTTGTTGTGTTGTATAGAAAGTGGTGTTGAAGGTTTTAACCATGACAGATGATAGGACCAAGCAGAAAGCCATAGAAGCTGCAGCTGATATCTTCGGTGATTACTTATTAATTATATTTTCACTTTTGATTTGAAACTCAGTTCTTGATTCTGGGTTTTAGAGCCGTAGTTATGTTCAATCTATTTTAGAAACTTTTTTTTTAAGGATTTGGAGAGTAAACGTTTGCTGCTGGTTTTGTCACTCAACTAAATTACCATTACTTAGCTAAGTTATAGTATGAAACAATCGTTATGAAATCTGGTTTGATGCTATAATTGCGTCAAGCTTCTTAAGAGCTTGGATTATTTGACCTTTCTTGACACATAGTCAAGGAAGTGATATTTTATGGGCCGAACAAATCAGGATTAGTTTGGGCCTAGTTAAGGCTGGCTGATATGGAAACTACGTTGTCTGCCTTATGGGTTATTTGTAGATAATGGGATTAGTATAGTAAGGTAACAAAACTGATTTAAGTGTTATTTTTTTACATTAGTTTCAAAACGATGAGTGTATGATCTAATATGATACAAATGTACTACTCTTATGCTAAGAGGTAGGATTGTGTTTAAGCAGGAGTTGATTCGATAGCAGCTGATATGAAGGATCAAAAACTGACGGTGATAGGTTCGATGGATGCGGTTGCTGTGGTAAAGAAGTTGAAGAAGGTTGGTAAAGTCGATTTGATATCGGTTGGACCGGCCAAAGAGGAGAAGAAAGAAGAGAAGAAGGAAGAGAAGAAAGAGGAAAAGAAAGAGGAGAAGAAGGAAGAGAAGAAGGAAGAAGAACCTAAGAAATGATTTATAAGTAATGACTCGGTCCTATATATCATTGTAAAACGCCTAAATTTTTGTCATCTTGATTCCATAATTCTGAATCATTGAATAATTTTATGGTTTAAAATTAATTGTTCAATAGTTTGTAATAAAACTAAAAGTTTATGACATTTTTTTTAAGGGAGCGACCAAAATAAGACTATTATTGCCATCTGACATAAGTAAAACTGTAAAAGAGATGTTCCATACCATATTAATGTGAAACTGTTTAACAAATTAATTGCAATCGCAAAACTAGTGTATATCAGTATATATGTAGCTCCGTAATCAAAAAACTCGAAGATTAGTTCAACATTAAGTCATATGTAGATGTGTACTTAAACTATAAATGGATCGAAAACTCAAAGTTATCATGTAGAGTATTATTATTACTCATGAAAGGGAAAAAAACAAGTTTTAATTAGTAATTAAGGCTTCTACTAGTAACCATTAGAGGAACAAAAGAAAAATGAATAAAAAGAATAATGAGAAACGGAATAAACAATTTTAGAGGAATGAAAGGAAAAGATGCAGAGAAAGAACAAAATAATGACTGGTAACCAAATAATAACAATATTTTTAAAAATAGATTAAATATTAAATCAATCAGTGAATAAAAATACTAATACTACTTTTAATGTATATAAAATAAATTTTACATTTGATTTTAAAATAAAATTTGTGAATTAAATTTTAGAGACATCATATTAAATACTAATAGTTAATATTAACCTACAATAAAATTTAATTTAAAATATTCTTTAGTTTTTATTTATGAAATACACATCTTTTAAATTTAATTTACTATTCATACAATTTCCAAATAAAGCTTTCAAATTAATTTAACATGAAATTTGGTATCACAGATACTTTTCTGCCAATATACTGTGAAAAATATGAATATTATTGTATTATACAATTAAAATATTATTAATAAACATATTTTTTTATTTATTTTAAAATAAAAAACGAATTTTAATATTAATTCTTTTTGTGTTCTATTTGTTCCTCATCAATTTTGGGGAGAAACATTTTTGGTGTTCATCATTTTATGAAGAATGTAGAGGAAGGATGAGGAAATAATATTCTTTGTAAATGGTAAAAATTTTGAGGAATGAAGAGGAATATTATATTCCTCCTCGTTCTTTTCCTAAATTTTGGTTACCAGGAGCCTAAATCACATAACAGATTCTTTTCAAAAATTATTCTATGGAATTGGTAACAAGAAGGACTCATTAATGGGTTGAAAGCGCTGTTAATAGCAACTATTAGCTACCTTTTCAGTTATACAATTAATTATACACAGGATTTGGCATATACTAATATAGTATGATTAATTGGATTCTGCATATTGGAGGCGAGGCAATATTGTTGATCGAGAAAGAGTCTCCTGAACGATCAGTGATGTAAAAGTCTCTTAAAGCCAGAGTATCCATAACCAAAGACCTAGTATCTACTACATCATCATTGTAATCTGGCTTCAGAAAAAGCACCTACACGCTGCGGTTAACAGCGCTTTCAACCCATTTTCCGACATTAGCATCAGTAGGACATTGTGGACCGAGTTTGATGGGCAAGATTGCTAAAACAGGTGCTATGTGGAATTCCCTTGACTTATTAAGAAACCACCAAACGCTTTTTTTGCCATCTCCATCTCCATCGCCAGCGTCATCTTCATCTTCATCGTTATTATCATCGTTATCGTCATCGTCATCATAATCCAAATCAAGATAATCTCCGTCATCATCACTTTCTTTGTACGCAAGAAAGGGCACCATGGTCCAGATAAAACGCCACCGCTTAGACAAAATCATGGTGGCTACTGCATCTAAAGAAGGTACAGCGGCCAAAGAAGTTCGTATATTGAACAAGCTTATGAGAGATTACATATATAGCAAGAGTATCAAACTGAACTCTGAAATCTAGGAGAATCTATCTAGTTACATAGTGTTCCCTCTGTTACGCAACCGTGAATATACTAGAAACAAATACACGAATATGCTTTTATACAATGATCGTTTTGCAGTTTTTGGTGATAGTTTAAAGATGTTAAATCCAAATATTAGATTTTAATTTGGTTTTAGTTTGTACCATTGCACGTATATAACCTCCACGTAACTATTTCACAATGGCAAAGACCTCTCGTCCCATCCCTTTTTGTCATGTTTACTCTGTTTCATTTCGCCCCTATCCGTAAAAAAATTTTATGTCTCATAACTGTTCTCTTTTAAAATTTTCGTCCAAAATTTTTGGATAAGAACATAACTAAATTTTGTGCTTTTCTCATATTTTTGGTCATATAATTTATTTCTTTCTACTATAGAAGATCAACTCATAGTAAATAAATTAAAAAACTATTTATTAATATTCAATTTTCTATAAATATATAGTTTTAGAGTTTTCAATACTCATTTTAGGGTAATTACTTTTTAGAAATACAAAGATAAATTAAAATTTCTTTGTTTCTTTTTTGTTTTTTAAAAAAGAATTTTTTAGAATTTTTCTTAAACAAAAAATGTAATCCATGAAATAGTTTATTTTTATAAATATATATTATTTTTATTTATCATTACAAAATATATTAGTTACATAAGACCTTTTTAAAGATATTTCTTGCATATCTTGTGTTTTAGAGAGTATTTACAAATAAGTTGATTTTAGATATATTTTATATATCCATTAAAATAATTTTGAATTGATTTTTATTAACTTCACATATCTTATATATTAATTAAATTTATATTATTAAGGTTAAAATAAATATTTTACTATTTTAAAATACGTTTTAAAGTAACTTTTTTCTTAATTAGTTATTTTTTTTCAAAATTAAACTGTATTTATTTATTTGTTCCTATAACTGTGAGGAAAAGTATGCACAAATGTTAATTGTTTTTTTTCCTAAAATATTTTTAAAGAATCAAAAATTTAGATTTGATTTATTATGTATTTAAACGTTTTCCTTATTTAATTGTGATGTATATGTTTTACTTAATTAAATATTCTAAGCGATTAAGATTTAGGCAAGATTATGGTTGATTAAATTAACCAAGATTAAATCAACAATATAGAAAATTAACGATCAAGATCTAACAAAATTTTGTAATGAACGACTGCGATTAGAACTTAAAATCATGGTAGATTACCGGGTTAAAATGACCCGCGTATTTATCCGTTTTTTGATACTTTAAAATTACATTTATATTCATATGAAGGATGAATGAAATAATTAGATTACTAACCTTTGTATTTAAAAACTACCAAAGCAAAGTTATGTTCCAAAAGTTAGTCCATGAATACTTCAGTATTAATAGAATAGATTATGTAAAGGTGAGTATCTATAATTTTTTTTTTTGATGATTAATAATTGCCGGTATAATTTCTTTAATCATGGTATTATATTAATTAATGTTATAATTTCCTTAATTTTTCTTATAGGATTAGTAATTTAAAATTACAATTAGTATACTTTTATACATATAATAATTATTTGTTTATATTTATAAAAAAAAATGTTTAATTTCTTATATTTTTATTTTTATTTTTATTTTTTTTAAAACAGCTGTTTCATTAAGAACTTGTAATGTGATCCTCATAGAGAAGTGGTACAATGAAACTGGGAGCATAATGGTAATTTACAAACAGAGAATTAGATGATAGTTGTGTGAATCAGTGCCTAACCGACTCTGCATTCATCCTCTGCCACCAGAGAATCCAACTGTCACAATATAGCAATTCCTGAACCCGAGAACCTTCAACGTTTTTGCCACTATCTTAGCCGAATTTGAGTACCTACAAGCCCAAAATAGACCAATAAAGATGAATCTTTTTGGTTTGACCAAAAAAAATGAATCTTTTTGGTTTAACAAGATTTAAAAGGTCTTGTGAAAGAGCAAATAAAACAAAATCCATGAGTCCAAGATGATGATATTAGAGCCTTTGTTGATTCTCTTGAGGTAAGAAATGTTTAATGCAGCTATCTCTGATTCAACTCTTTTAGAGCTCTTCACAATTCCTTTTACTTTGTTTGGTAGTTCTTCTAATCGGATCATCACAAGAACAAGTTTTATGTCGTTTCTTTCAAAAAATTTAGGGTGTGGCTAGAAAACATGAAAAGAATGATCAAATATAAACAAACACTTACGAAATCGCAATCATACGGTTCTTAGCATTTGAAGGGAGCCTTGGAATCTCAGCTTTCTCCTTTTCTTTCTCTGATCTTATATTTACCATTAAGTAATTCTTGGAACAGAGAAGATCAAGCGTTTGAGCCGCGGTAAGATCACCTTCATTCAAAACATACATCACATTTGTAGAGTTAATTCTCAACTTTCTCAACTGTTCACAAACTTAATTAAGTTGGGCTCAACTCAAGATGATCTATATGGAGTATGAAGCTAAAAGATGAGGTACCTTTGTATCCACGGAAGTTAAAAGATATTGCAGACCAAACATGAGGGAAAAGAAGGTAAGCAATAAATGCAGCACCAGCTACAACAACAATGACACTAGAATCAGCTGAAGAAATCGTCTCCATGGTCGACGAAGCAATCGACTTAGCTTCAAACCAGTTTCTTGAACTTGGTTGATTGTGTTTATCCACCTGTTAAAGACAATAATTAACACTCATTAACAAAGAAAAGGATACGATTTGGTCAATACAAGACAAGTAAAAATTAAGTCAGATTGCATGTTATCATACTTTAGTGAGAGAGGAGACGATTTGGTCCTTGGAAATGGACACAACAGCTTTGGCTTCATGAGCAGGAGATGCAAAGAGAGATAATAGAGAGATTGAAGCTTATGTTGGAAGTGAAATAGAGATTTGTCCCAATGCCTTCTTACAAAATGTAGAAGAAGGAAGAGTGAGTTTTGCAGATACTGAAGACTTCATTGCCATCTCCGTCATAGCCATGGTTTCTCCCCGCCACAAATTGTCAGTTTAATGCAACAGAGAAAGAGACAAAAGACACTCTTATACTTCTAAAGGTGTTGTGTTGAGTGAGTTTTATAAGCTGTTAGAACATGTCGTGAGTTTTATATAAGCTCCGGGAAGTCTTTGGAGAATCCAAGAGCGTAGTCAGCTATCTCTCCTCTGTCAACTTCAGGTCGTGAATATCCGGTCAAAAACTCGTGGACCTTCGTGGCGAGAGCATGGCGAGGTAGATTCGATGATTAATCGCAGACGATTGACTTCTTCATGGTGGTTTTCTGATCAAAGTGAGTGAGAGAGATGAAGAAGAAGAGTGAGATGTAAAGACGAGAGTAATTTGAAATTGTAACAAACAAGGGAGAGATAGAGAGAGGAGATGGATTTGAAAAAATAGCAAACTAGTGAGAGAGTGAGCTATATGGATATGAATCAAAATTTAGGCAGACAGAAGAGCGAAAATGAAATTGAGGGAGCTGTGGTTAGGTGTAAATTGTAACGGTAAGTCGCGTCAGGAGCTGGCCTTCTAGTTTGGGCTTACAAAAGTGCAGTCCATCATGGTTCCTTCGTGCATTCCGGTTATGACCGATCTCAGTCACAGAAAGTGACTTTCCTTCTACTCGTCACTATGAAAAAACAAGCATATTGTATCACTTAAATAGTATCACAAAACTAAGTAATATTATTTTAAATTACTTATTTATAAATGAAGCAACTAAGCATCAATTATATTAATTGATATTATAATTGACTAGTTTGACATCAGTTAGATAAAACTGATTCAAGTCCTATTTGTTTGTATCACTTTAGAAAAATTGATTAAAAAATAAATTTACATCATTTTGATGATTGATGTATCTATTAATTTTTTGGTAAGATCAATTTTAAAAATGATACAAATTTTACATCAATAGAAACTGATGCTAAAATAAATTATATTAATTACATTAATATATATTTTCTTTTAAAAAAAGCTCATGTAAAAAACATTAAAAAATTAGAAGCATCATTTTTCACTATTTTTTAACTACCACAAACTTTGTACAATTTAATATCAGTTTTATAACATCAAATTAAGAACTAACTTAAAAATATTAGAACTGGTGTTGGTTATTTATAAATGATGCCAAATATATAATATTTTGTAGTGTTTATTCCGCTCAAATTTATTTTTAAAATATAATGTCTTTCATCAACTTAATAAGTGACATAACATTTTACAAATAAATTTGAGCGGAATTAATTTTTCATTAATGATGCCAAATAAATTTATTTGTTACATTATTTTGAACGAAAAATAATTATTTTTTTGGTTATTAACATAAAAATTTGACAATAATTTAATAATTAATTAATACTATTAACATCGAATATTATAAATGACACTATTAATAGAATTATTTATGAAAACTAGCACTAATTTTAAAATAAGTTATTTATAATTGATAGGAATATTTAACATCAATTACTGTAAATAATATTAAAATTACGGATTAAAACTAACACTAATTTTAAACATCAGTTTAACTAAGTGACATAAATACTAACATCACCTAAATAAATTGATATAAATGTTGACATCAATATTAAATAAATGATATATATTGACATTGATTACAATAATCGATATAAATATTTTGAATATTAACATCGATTTGATATAAACCGATACAAATATTTGCATCAACAAAATATAAACAATCGTTAAAATGATGCAAATTTTTTTTGCATCATTTGAAACTGATGCAAAAATAGAAAATAAGTGATGTAATACCACACTTTTTTGTAGTGCATCGATCCGGTAGCATCACCATCTATGATGAAACAGATAGAGTGAAAAGAAAAGAGTGCGTGAAACATAGAAAATGATAGAATCCGATGCATTCCGGTCATAGAATGTGCCGGACTATTAGATCTGGTGACGGAGAAATGGTTGGAGAGAGAGAGAAATCTCACGGCCCTCTAAAAAAATTGTTTGGAAATAAAGATTGGAGCGCTACTTGTATATGTCATCAAAAACCATAACTTGCTAGCCTTGTGGACACTTTAGGCAACGAAATCTTTTTGGGCATATGGCCCCTAACAAATATCCAATTCCCTCTTTTTATTGTCAGTTATTTATTTAGTTTAGCCACATATAGAAAAAAAGTCACAAAAAAAATCAAGGAATATGATATCTTCAAATATAAATCACATTGGCTTTATTTTTGACCGGTTTTTAACTTTTATAATATATTTTTAACTGCAAAACATACAAAGTCACAAAAAAAGTCAAGGAATATGATATCTTCAAATATGAATCACATTACCAGTTTTAACTTTTATAATATATTTTTAACTGCAAAACGTATAAAAAATAAGTTTTAAAATTGCAAAAAAACGTAAGACTATTATTCCCATCTGACATAAGTAAAGAGATGTTCCATACCAGATTAATGTGAAAGTTTTTAACAAATTAATTGAAATCGCAAAACTAGTGTATATATGTAGCTGCGTAATCACAAAACTCAAAGATTAGTTCAACATTTAATCATATGGAGATGTGTACTTAAACTATATATGGATCGAACACTCAAAGTTATCATATATTAATTTTTAATTAGTAACGAAATCGTATAACAGACTCTTTTCAGAAAATTATTCAAAGGAATTGGTAACAACAGCAGACATAGTTTCTCTCCCTGTCCCGAATATCGAGAACCTCGCAAAAAAAAACTCCTTCGACGCCGGTGAAGCTTCGGTTTGCCGGCGTCGGAACTTTGGCTCCGTAGCTGTCTCCCCTCTTATAATTTCCTCTTTGTTACCTTTCGTATGGCCCCCTACTCAATCAGTTCAAAAGTCTCAGGAGTATGCTCAAACCCTATCTCCCCTGTCGACAAGTTCCAAAGACCAATCACCTTTCGGAGATAGATGACGGAGGATGTATCCGGTGACCTTCGTCCCGACTCAAACGTTTCTTCAAAGCCCTATGTCAAATCTAGCAAATTTATTGCCCTACCAATCTTTCAGATCTGGTCTCATGTTCCGATGGCTGAGCTTTCCCTCAGGCCGGTTAACGGCAAAGCTGCATGGAGTTACCGTTTATCGGATTGAATGCCCAGTATCCATCAGTTGGCCCATTACCAAAAATCTTGATCCATGCTCTCAATTTCCAAGGTCCAGGTTTGTACATTTATTTTTCATACCAATGCCATCTCTGTTTATGTTGACTGGGTCTTGGTTTCATCTATTTAAAACCATGCGGCTTCATTCCTCTTTGGTAACGGTTTGCGAATGTTCACTATTGCTGGCACTTCTTCGACAGACTAAATCTAATAGTAGAGTTTGTCTACTCAGCGTTTCTTATTGTTGTGTTTTGTCAAGTTCAATCTTGTTGGTACCGATTATATCTGCTTGGTCAAGTCGAGGTTTCCTCGGTAGCAGGGCAATGGTTCCCTCTGAATTGCTTGATGATTCTTTGAGTCGATGCCAGTTGATTAATGTTGTCTGGAGGTTTGCAAGGCTGAGCCCCGCTAATGTTTCTGACCCGACAGTCTGTTTGACTGTGTTTCTTGCACCCTCTCCTCCCATATGCCATTTTTCACCAAAAAATCGACTCTCTCAACCTCAGTTTCTACCTTGGTCTGGTCTGAACTCTACTCTTTTCCATCCTAGTCAACCGTTGTATAGCTTAATGGTATCATGTGCTCGTATACACTTGCAAGTTAAGTCACCATTGTCTCTAGCTTGGTACAAGAGTTTATTGAAAAGCATGTTACCAGAGTCACCTAAGGAAGATTCCTTTGAAGGAAATAGCTTGAAGGAACCCGACATTATGATCCTGTTTCTACGAAGCGGTGGTTACTGGTGTTCCATCAGCCTCCTCTCTCCAACTCTCCTGTTTATGAGCCATCTAAATTGCATCATATCAACTTTTTGAAGTCCATTTCGCTTGAAGAATTGTGGCATTATGACCCCAACTCCAAGGAGTAGTGGTTACCTCAACCTCTTCAAGCAAAGCCCAGCAAACCTTAAAACCGTAACCATCATTCCAATTGCTGACAATCTGAGCCCTTCTATCCATGCTCAATCCCTTGGCAAAGCCCTACTTCGTGTAGACTTTCTCATCCCGATGAGAGTTTCAGCTTTGGCATTTTCAACGTCGCTGCTTCGTCTTCAACTCAAGACAGTGGTCATCTCTTCATCCATTGATTTAATCATGGAATATGCTTCGATATTTCTTGACCTCACAGGTTCCAAAATGCTTGCCAGCACTTGGTTCATAGCGCTCAAGTTCCCACTATCGTTGGCCTTTATCTATCTCTGCTTCCTTGTTGTTGTTAACTTTGGGAAATCTCCCTTTATGATCTTGTTCAAACAATCGTTTATACTTTGTATGGTTTTTATTCTAATAGAATGAAAATACATGTTTGTTTAAAAAAAAAAAAGAAAAAAAAATTGGTAACAACAAAGACTCATTAACGAGTACTTGTAAATTACCTTTTTCTGTAAATAGAAACTATTAGCTACCTTTTCTGTTATAGAATTCTCGATATTAATTATATACCGGATTTAGCATATACTAAATATATTATGATTAATTGGATTCATTCACTTAACTTTGCCGATTTTACATTTACATAATTTAAAACTTTTACGGTTTCGATAAGAAACAAGATTCGCGCAAAAGAAATGTTGTTACAAGTTATATATATATATATTTAAAGAGTTCCTTTTAGGTTAGGGCTATCTATATAATTAAGTAACGTAACGTAAAGTATCCTATATCTCTTTTATTTTCTCAGTATTTCTCTAACTTTTTTGTTAACCTTATATGACGTCATGGGAGTTGGTGAACATTGGTTGGTTTATACAACAAACCAAAACAAATAAAAAAAGAACATAATTAATTAATAAGATATCATAATTTGAGATTGTCCATATTTATCCGGTTGATTGGATACTATTTTTTGAAACTCTATATATAACAAACCCCGGTTTGGTAACGTTTTAGCTGAATAGCAAACCGGTTATACTGGCCTAATCACGGTTCCGTGTTTCTAATGTCCTCTTTAAAGTTTAAACAACATTCGAAAGGTCCCACTCCTATAATTCTAAGACTTATCGATTTGTCGTTGAATCCTTATACTTCGAAAACATTTCTATTTGAGTACCAAAGCTATGTAGAGAGAGCCCCAATGCCCATAATGTTATATCGTAACGATATCTATAAAATGCGAATCAAAACGATCAATGGCCACTGCAACACTATCGCTCTTTGAAGTAATTTGAATGTTTTAAACATCATGAAATATTGATTGGAGTACGTAAATTTGATGAAAAAACATATGAGGTGAAATTTGTAAATATAAATAACATATGGATGGATTTTATTAATGATCTTAAAAGTAATGATCGATCGTGCATCAATGATGCTAAAAAAAGAAGAAAATCAAAATCAAAATATATATAAAGAAAGGAGGCGAGTCATTTTATGACAACGAGGAACAGAACATATCACTTACCAAACACTTATCCAGCTCAGTTTCTTGAAAATACGACGACAGTTAATCTCTCTAAATATATTTTTGTTTTCTCTCTCTTAAAAAACCAAAAAAAAAATACTTCTGAATCATTCCGATTCTCTTTGTAATCTTTAGTTGTTGTACCTACGTGACGACGTCATGGCTGAAGAGGAACCTAAGAAGGTGACAGAGACCGTTACGGAACCAGCTCCATCACCGGCTGAGAAACCTGTTGCTGCCACGGATGTTGCTCCACAGCCACAGGAGAAGTCTGTTGTTGCGGCGGATGTTGTTGCTCCACAACCGCAAGAGAAGCCTGTGGCTCCACCACCTGTTCTTCCATCCCCTGCGCCGGTGGAGGAGAAGCTAGAGGGTTCCAAGGCTCTTGTCCCCGTCGTCGCTAGTAATTTTCTAATTTATCTTCTTTTTTTTTTCTATATCAAGATTACTACTCAAGTTGGCTGAACGATCATGAAAAACTTCTGAAAATATTTTTTCTTCTATTGATTAACTGATCAGAGTCAAACATACCTGATTTTCTTGAAATTTTTTTACTGATAACGTTTCAATCTTTTTTTTTGTTTTTTTTTCAAGATTAAAAACAGTCTTATAATTTAGACCTTTTAATATTTTAAAAAAATCTGTATTTATTTCAATTTTTAGGTTGGAAAATAAGAACTCAAAAGATTTTTGTTCCACTAATGTTTTATTATAGTTCTTTATTAGTAGTTATAATATTATTACTTTTTAATTGCAGAGCAAGTAGAGGAAGAGAAGAAAGAAGGATCAGTTAATCGAGGTAATTAACGAAATAAATTCATGATTAATACTAATATAATCTGAAAATGAAAGGATATATATAGGTGTAATTAATTAATTAGTGTTTTGGTCATATTTGGGGAGTAAATAATTGGGTGTTTAGTTATCATGGATGTGCATAAAAAAACTGAAAGCTGATTTTATATTCATTAATATTGAGTGATATAAAGGTTGTGTATGGATGTATGTGTTTGTCAGTGTCTCTTACATACAAACTCTGATTAATGATTGAATTTGCTCAAAAAATATTTTTGGGAGTGAAGATGCTGTTCTGGCTAGAGTTGAGACAGAGAAGAGGTTGTCACTTATCAAAGCTTGGGAAGAGGCTGAGAAATGCAAAGTGGAGAACAAGTAACGTTTTTTATCTTATTTGTATCCATATAACATTTTATTTATATAACCGGATTCCTTACCATCAAATCACTAGTAAAACAGTTTTGATATTAAACCAAGAAATTATCATTAAGACTTTGAAGAAAATGTTTGAAACAGAGCTGAGAAGAAGCTTTCTTCAATTGGATCATGGGAGAACAACAAGAAAGCAGCTGTGGAAGCTGAGCTCAAGAAAATGGAGGTAAGTTTTTTTTTACAATGGGAATTAGTAATTTTATTTCAAACTAATATTTAACATACTTTGGTTACAGATTTAACTCTGGTTTCTTTAATTTGTGAAATTTGGAATCGACGAACAGGAGCAATTGGAGAAAAAGAAGGCAGAGTATGTGGAGGTGATGAAGAACAAAATAGCTCAAATTCACAAAGAGGCAGAAGAGAGAAGAGCGATGATCGAAGCTAAGCGTGGAGAAGAGATACTCAAAGCTGAGGAATTAGCTGCCAAGTACCGAGCCACCGGAACCGCTCCCAAAAAGCTTTTCGGGTGCATATGAATCTAAATCATCTCCGATGGTCAAAAGTTAAAAAAAACACATGAAATATGTGGTGTTGATGTAATGATGTTTCTAGTTTGCGTAATATGGATTTAATTTGGCAACATAGAAAGATATAAATTAAGGTCAAATGGACCCAAACATCTTATTAATTTGTACAGCTTTTCATTGAAAGGCTTTTCCCCTAGCTAGCTTTATGAATTGGTACGTGCAATGATATGATTTTCTTTCTTTATGGCGTAATCGTTGGTCTCTCATCCTCCGGCCCCTATCATAAATGCGGATTTAGTAAGTGGTTTGACATGTGAAGTAAGAGGTTTGATATGTGAAACATGAACAATTAGCCACCACATAACCACAAATCTAGTTCTGGCCAAAAAAAACTAAAATCGAAATTACCAAATTGGTACCAAACTGAAAAGCAAAATCAAACCGAATTGAAACTAGTGAAATACCCAAATTCTAAAACTCTTGAACTGAAAGAACTGTAACCGAATCGGAATATTTTGAGTACCCAAATCAAACTGAAATACAATTATATATATATATCGATTATCATCAGTTAATTTTATGTTCGAATAACCAAACTTTATCTGAAAAAATAAAGAATACCGAAATAAGGAAACCATAACCGAATAGACCTAACCCAAAATAACCAAAAAAAATACTCAAAATATCCAAAAAAATCCAAAAAAATACCAAAATCTCTAAGATACCCAATTTTTTTTAGGTTATTTAGGTATTTAGAATCAAAACCGAATAGGTACCCAAATATTTTGGTTCCTAATAGGTTCTTGATTCAACAACCGCAACCGAATAGTACCAAATCGTAACCGAACTGATTTTCTTTCGGTTTTGATCTTAAAGCTAAAAACCAATCCGAACCAGAACCAAACCGAGTACTCTAATTGCCACTACTAACCTTTATTTTGTTTGTCGTTAAATTGCCACTACTACTAACTAAAAAAGTCTACAATCATGAATAAGATATAAAAAAATGAGAATCACGGCCCATGAAAAAAAGAAGGCCCAAACCCAACTAAAGAGAGAGAGAGAGAGAGCTGTGGAAAGGAAACTAGGGTTTCTTCCGGGGAGCTTCATTACTTCAATCTCTTCTTCCTTTTGCCTCCCTCGCATTTTCCTACAGCCTTTTTTGCTTTCAGAGCTCCGCGGAGAGCAGCGATCAGTAGTAGCCATGGCTGAGCAAGTTCGTTTATCATCCTTCTCTATGTATTCTCACCTCGTGTTCATTTCAACACTCTTTTACGATTCTAATCATCTTCTTGTTTCTCTTGCAGACTGAGAAAGCTTTTCTCAAGCAACCCAAGGTCTTCCTAAGGTTGAAATTCAAGATTCTTATATCCATTTTGTTTCTTGAATTGGTTCATACGATTTTTTGAGGGTTTTTTAATGGTGTTTTGTGTGTTTCTTTCAGCTCGAAGAAATCTGGCAAAGGAAAGAGACCTGGGAAGGGTGGGAACCGTTTCTGGAAGAACATTGGTTTGGGTTTCAAGACCCCTCGTGAAGCCATTGAAGGTTTGTTTTTTTCTTATCCTTCAATGAGAAACTGTTAACTTATCAATTTCCAAATGATTCGATCTGAGTAGATAATGTAGTGTAAGCTAAGGTTTTGCTATATAGAAATCTGCATTTCTCTCTTCACTACTGATCTTGTGATAATCAGATATGTCTCTTAGTTATAATATTGTTTAGAGTGTCTGCTTTGATGAGATTTGAAATAGTAAACTGAAGTTTAAGATTGAAACAATTGAGACATGTTCTGTTTTCTGTTGTGGAACAGGAGCTTACATTGACAGGAAATGTCCATTCACTGGAACTGTTTCTGTAAGAGGACGTATCTTAGCTGGTACTTGCCACAGCGCCAAGATGCAGAGGACCATCATTGTCCGTAGGAATTACCTCCACTTTGTGAAGAAGTATCAACGGTAAGTTTGTGGTTCATCTAAAACTCAGATTGTGATCTCTGTTCATCTCGGTTTTATATCATAAATGGTTTTTAAGTTTTAACGTACATTGTCTCCTTCATCAGATATGAGAAGAGGCACTCCAATATCCCAGCTCATGTCTCACCGTGCTTCCGTGTCAAGGAAGGTGATCATGTCATCATTGGCCAATGCAGGTATATGAATATTGGGTTTCTCTTTTATGCTTTTCAAAGATATAGGCCAATGCTGGGGAAACTATATTTGATTCTTTGGGATTTATTTGCAGGCCGTTGTCCAAGACTGTCAGGTTCAATGTGCTGAAGGTGATCCCTGCTGGTGCATCCGCCTTTGGAAAGAAGGCATTCACTGGAGTCTAGGAGATTTGAAAGTCTGGAGATTTTGGTTTGACTTTGATTTTGAAATGTTTTAATGTTTTGTTTGATGATCACCTTTTTGTTGGAGACTTTGATTATCACAGACGAGAATACAAGTCTACGCACTTTCATCCAACTAAATCTTCTACGTTCAACTCGTAAAACTTGTTAACCCTCCAAATCTACTTAATTGTTTTAACTATCTTGGATGAGAGAGTAAAGATAATTCATATTAACAGTAGTTTCATGATAAAGGTAAAAAAGATGTGAACTTCTTCACTTCTGTATATATAACAAGAATACAAGTTAGTTATTCATACTACAAAATAGTTTCTGGAGTCATTATTCTCGTTGGAAAACTATTTCACCATAAGAATACAATGCATTCAATCCTCCATGTCTAGGCTGACAAGGCAAGCGCTAGACAGAACAAAGTTTACTTCAATTCCGCAAGAACATAGAATGACAACAAAATGGTGTTATTTGAAACAATTAGTTGGACTCTCCATTGCATAATCAATCCTCTAATGTCAAGCAGATAAGCACCACCAACTTTTAGGATACCGAGAAAAAATTCAGGGGAAGACGAAGAAAGACTACTCCGAGATCGTTGATTTCTGAAAGAGTGATTTTGACCAGTCTTTATTTTATTTTTTTGAATGTAAGTTAATTTTATTTTTAAATTTATAGGAACCTAACGAGAAAGGATGAAGATAACAAGAACATTCTTATGGGTGTTCTTCAAGTACATACTAGCCCATCAAATCCATAGTGGTTATAATTGTATGAGTTTGGACATGAAAAAATGTAAGATGAATTTGAAGTCGTGAAGTTAACGCAAAATACGGTAATAGACACAATGTCTCCGTTATATGTATAATCAGAATTTGTTCTTGATACGATAGTTTTGTATACAAGCTTACAAAGTAATAATTTGATATAGGTCGCTACGGATTCTTTCCTACTGTTAGAAAGAAAGAAAGCACCATAAAGGTTAGAAATTAGAAAAAATAGATATTGTGGTCTAGTTCTAGTACGTCTCTATCCGGAAGTTGCTTTGTTGTATTTGTTATGTTCTGTCTATTTTTTTACAAAACATATTTGTTTGTTTGTCTGTCTAGAATTCCTCTCACCGCCAATTTTGTGTTGTTTGTTCCGTTGTCACAATCGAAATCTATATTGTGTATATTATTTCGACAGTCTATATTATTCATAATACGATTATACGAAGTTAGGCGTTACACGTCTGCATACCATTAGCAAGTAGGTTTGTGTTGGTGTTGTGTTCATAGATATTTTAGTTGATGGTGATATATAGCAAGTGTAATTAGCATATAGTGGTTCTTTGTTTTTTTTTTTTGTCATCTGATGTTATTGATACTTCTTGAAAGTTTACATTGAGAAATACATAAGTTGGCGGAAAATAGAGATATACCCGAGTCTAAAGCCTAAAAGAGAAAATCTAAGCCGGTAGACAAAGGATAAATCCCCGGAAACAACTAACAACTAGAAGGAAAGTAACAAACCAAAATCGAAAGAGAACGAATCCAACAACGAAGAACAGAGGCATACTAACAATAATAGCTAAAGAAAATGCTATGTCTAAACCACCAAATCAACCTTATCTTCCGAAGTTTATGAGAATGAGCTGTATCAATGCTGCCCCCGGCCAAAACATCAATCAACAACTGCCTCGTCCTATCACAATGAGAAATGATCTCTCCAACCCAGACTTCATAACCTGACAAGTAAATCTCAATTCAGAACCTCAATACACTTCCAAATGCAGCGAGACTACTGATGCGTTAAGATCGCCTAGATAGAAGCCATAAACAAGCAATCCAACATCCTCCAGATTCGGAAACGCTTAAGACAAGGAGCGAAACACAACCAATTTGATGAGCTTCAAATTCCAGAATCGACACTCATCTACAAAGGTTACCATCACCAACAACTTCCACCTAAGACTAGAAGGATCTGAAGCCTAGAGCCAAGCAAAAACTTCACACAAAAAACCTCTTCATAGAAAGGAAACGAACTAAATGGGAAACTAATAGGTAGAACCAGGTTAAAGGTGATCGGGAAAAACAAGCCAGTGAAGTCTTCCTACATAACACACACAAGCCAACCCAAAAGCACAATCTGATTGAACTAAAAAGAAAACCCCAATCCAAGGCCAAGAACTTTCCATAAACTAAACAGAAACTAAAGCAAAGGACTAAAGGAAGAAAGAAAAACAGGGAGACCAGAACCGGTGCTAGAGAAACCACTGCACTCTGGTCTCAGATCTGAGAAAAACTTTGAGCGACGGCTGGTTTTTAGGTTAAGACGACGGCCGTTTGTATATGCATATAATACTTAAGCGTGGATTATATATATTCATCCGTGCGCTCAATTATGTTTGGAATCATTGATTCCGAATCAACAAATGCATGAATTATGCATTTAGTTGCACATCAAAAAATTCCACTGCCTAATGGATTTAAGTCTTTTATATTTAACAAGGTTATCAATGGAGATAAAACCATCATTTTGGCAAGATGTGAAGCGCCCATAAAAATACGATTATTAAAGAAATGTAGTGCACATTTTGTGTCGATATAAACATGTAATTAGAGGGTTTGAAAACGATTCATCAATCATAATGTCTGTTTTTTTTTTCTTTTGTGAAGCTCCCAAAGAAGCAAAAAAAAAAACTAATCTCGTGATATGCACACTAGATAAGGTAGAGGAAGGCAATATAAATTTATGATATTGATATACCTAATACCTGCCAACATAGCTAGATTTGTAATCATAATCTAACTTAAAGAACATTATGAGAAAATAGGGAATGATAATTTATGGATTACAAATCCAAAATTTCTGCTAACAATAAAAAAACCAATGAACAAGTAAAAAAAAAAATTCCTTTATAAGAAAAACACAACAACAAAAAAAACATCAAATTCTCTCACAACTGAATAAAAAATCAACCTCAAGTAGTAAATTAAATTTGGAAAAAAAAAACATGAAAAAGAAACTAAGAAGCATCATCATCATTATCATCATCATCATAATAATTCATATCATCATCATTCTCCTTAATTGATAAAAAATTAAGGAGAATAGTATTATGGCTTTCTTTTGCCCACGTAAACCTGTAATACTCCATCAGATCCCCCAGCCACTAGCGTGCACTGGTCCACACCTGATTGCCTCCAGCAGACGCTACTCACGAACCGCTTATCCGAACCAGAATTCATACCAACCGGTTCGAACCCGTCTACCCATACCGGCTTTCCCCACCTCTTATCATACACGAACACCTTGTTGTTCTCCGATCCACAACCAAACAGCGCGCCGTTTCTCCACACTGATAACCCCACGAAGTTTCTACCGTTCACGTGCCCTTCGTACGTCCGAATCACGCTCCCGTCCTCCACGCTCCACAGCTTCAGACATCCGTCCGTGCCTGCCGTCACCACCGTGCCACCGTCGAGGAACCTCACATACGACACCGTTTTGTTATGTCCTTGCAGAGTCAACGCCGGGTCAACGAGTTTTCTCATATCGTAAATGTACCCTTTCCGATCAGCGCATCCGACAGCCACAGCTGGTCCGCCGGAAGGATCGAACTCGACGCAACAAACGGCGCTCCGGCATATCCCCGCCGGCCGTACGAGGCCTAA
>NC_025697.1:10824394-10852673 GCF_000633955.1 Camelina sativa | reverse complement strand
CCACGTAAACCTGTAATACTCCATCAGATCCCCCAGCCACTAGCGTGCACTGGTCCACACCTGATTGCCTCCAGCAGACGCTACTCACGAACCGCTTATCCGAACCAGAATTCATACCAACCGGTTCGAACCCGTCTACCCATACCGGCTTTCCCCACCTCTTATCATACACGAACACCTTGTTGTTCTCCGATCCACAACCAAACAGCGCGCCGTTTCTCCACACTGATAACCCCACGAAGTTTCTACCGTTCACGTGCCCTTCGTACGTCCGAATCACGCTCCCGTCCTCCACGCTCCACAGCTTCAGACATCCGTCCGTGCCTGCCGTCACCACCGTACCACCGTCGAGGAACCTCACATACGACACCGTTTTGTTATGTCCTTGCAGAGTCAACGCCGGGTCAACGAGTTTTCTCATATCGTAAATGTACCCTTTCCGATCAGCGCAGCCGACAGCCACAGCTGGTCCGCCGGAAGGATCGAACTCGACGCAACAAACGGCGCTCCGGCATATCCCCGCCGGCCGTACGAGGCCTAAAGATTCCTCCGGTGGACACCTCGGATCCCACACTTGCATGGTCCCGTCGTCCGATCCAGACGCGCCTATGGCGGACGAGTCGCCGTGACGCGTGTAATCAACGCTCCACACGCGTCGGCCACCGTGCTCGTCCCTTTCGAACACGGGCGTTCTCTTCTCGAGATCGTACTCGGTCACTACACCGTCGTAATCTCCCGACCCGATGACCCGACCACCCGACCCGGGTCTCCACCGTAGACTACTGAGCTTCGCCGGCGTACAGATGTAATACTCGCAGGCGGTGGCTTGATCGACGAAAGAAACTCCTCCTGAGACGGCGGCGCTGGTACGTAAGAGGGAAGGGAGGCCGTAAAAACGAATCTTTCTAGAAATCCCGGCTGTAGCGACGATGTTATCAGTGGGATCGAACTCAATAGCACCGATAACGTCGGAGGCGGAGGAGGAGGAGGAAGAAACGACGGTGGAGAGAGAAAGATCCCATTCGTGTCTAGCTTCTTGTTCTTGTTCTTGTTCTTGTTCTTGTCGTTGCTGCTTGTAAGGATGAAGAGTGTTCATATGAAAACAGAGTTAAAGACTGTGTTGTTGTAAGCTTCTTCTGGGGATTCGGACCAATCAAAGAACCAATCCCATTCAAAAGCAAATTTTTTTTAATTAATATAAAAATATTCATTTCTTCTCCCTCAGTAAAAATAATTGGCCTTCTTTATTTACCAATCCACGTATGATTCTGATTTTATCCATTTGTATACTATTGCTACTAGGACAGGGGCAGGTCCCATTTAATCCTATTTCAGGTAAGAAAATGTGCAAGTTTGTTGTCGTGGCTACTTATATAGCCAAACATGGAAACTAGTATTTAATTCATGCGTTCGTAGTCGGCGAAAGGACGATGATTAAATTGTTCACATTTCGAGTTTTTCAAACTGATCATATAGTGGACCTAATTTAACATTTAAACTATGAGTGATATATGTAGTATTAAAGAGATTCTTACTGGCAGGTTGGTTTTACAATCGTTTGTAAATATATGGTTGATGTAAATTTGGTTGTTGTTTGAAAATATACAACTTTAGACGATGTGATTGAAAAAGACGGAGCAATCTTTTTTCCCCCTTAAGCATTAATGCATTTATACAATCTTCTATTTTAATTTACAGCATTGAATACAATTTTGTTTTTGTCAAATCAAGTTTTAAAGCTAGAAGTAGACACATATTCCGTTAAAACTGAGTGACACATAACATATACACGACTCGCATAGCAAATATTGTTTAGATCCGACTCTACAAAATCCGAACAACTCGATGAATAAGATAATAAACATTTGGTAGTGTGTGTGTGTGACCATTATCCAATCCAACGTAAGGAACATTCACATATATCATTTGGTAGTGTGACCATTATACTCATATGAGTGGTAAGAATGTTTTAAAAGTTTCAGTTTCAATTGTGAGGGATTGTGAGAAAATTCGGTGGTAGGTTTTAAAATTTTTTATGGCAAAGAGAAAATTAAAATCGAGAATTTTGTGGACAGCAAAGTGAGGACGAGTCATACGTGTGTTATGTTACCACCTTTGGTCATTGTCCTCTTTTCTATGTCTCTTCGTTACTTCTCAGCCTCACGTCTTTAAAAGAACACATGAGCTGCAACTGCAATTTTGGACCCACTCTGCTTCAAGGAATGGATTCGATCTCTATTTGATCCCCATTTATTAATATTTCTCCAAAACTAAATAGCTACCTAAAATATAAATTTCACCAACTAAAGAGGAAACACTTTCTTTTGATGATTTAGAATAAAATCTAGTGGATTATAGAATTACCTAGAAAAAATATATTTGTTACTTTTATATTCTCTAATTTGATTTTCATAACATTTTAGTGCTTTTAACTTAAANAGGGATTGTGAGAAAATTCGGTGGTAGGTTTTAAAATTTTTTATGGCAAAGAGAAAATTAAAATCGAGAATTTTGTGGACAGCAAAGTGAGGACGAGTCATACGTGTGTTATGTTACCACCTTTGGTCATTGTCCTCTTTTCTATGTCTCTTCGTTACTTCTCAGCCTCACGTCTTTAAAAGAACACATGAGCTGCAACTGCAATTTTGGACCCACTCTGCTTCAAGGAATGGATTCGATCTCTATTTGATCCCCATTTATTAATATTTCTCCAAAACTAAATAGCTACCTAAAATATAAATTTCACCAACTAAAGAGGAAACACTTTCTTTTGATGATTTAGAATAAAATCTAGTGGATTATAGAATTACCTAGAAAAAATATATTTGTTACTTTTATATTCTCTAATTTGATTTTCATAACATTTTAGTGCTTTTAACTTAAAAGTATTTTCCTTGAATTATCATTTTTTTTTTGTTGGCATCATCACCAAACATATATATTCTAGATACCCATCTTAATTCTATACACACACACACATACACACACACACACAATAACTGTAATTCATCAGGTTTGTCAACCAAAAACACATACACTAAATTTTTTTTATAGAGTACACTTCAAAGATGAAGAGAGCTTACTTCGTCAGTTTTCCATAGCCCTTCCTCGTACCTATTCCACCTCACGCGTCCTCCATCTTTCTCCGTCCTCTTGCACATCACACACGTCATGTACTCCATACAAGTCACAAACCTCTTCAGCTTCGAGGCCTTCTCCATTATCGTCTGGTCAAGCTCCCTCACGATGAGCTTCTTCTTCTCAGGATGCTCCTGCTTCACCACTAGGTAAGAATGAGAGATGTTGAGAACCTCAAGGCTCTCTAGTCCATCCAAGATTATCAAAAGGGCGTCTCGGTATATGGCATTGCATCTGAGGCTGAGGACTTTGAGATTTGGGAGATGCTCAACGAGTTTCTCGGCGAATGCAGCATGGATGTGACCCATTACCTTGAGCTCTCTGAATGTCAGTTTCTTGACAATCGATGAAAAGAGAAATTGCGAGTCATGGAGGCTTGGTATTGTTAGTGATTCTAGATTTTCACAGAAGCCCAAGGCATTTTGCATACCCGTTTTCGATATTCTAGTCATAGCTGGTAGCACTAAGCGTCTCAAGTTTGGACACCTACAACAAATTGAGCCAAAGTAAGTATTTGAAGAGAAGGAAATAATACTAATTAAAAAGTGGATATATATACCTTTCTGCGGTGTAAGTAAGCATATCACAAGTGAGAAACAAGTTGTAATTAACAATCAAGGTCCTTGTGTTTCCTTTGCTAAGGCTCATGAAGAGTTTCAAGATCCGAGTCACATTCTCATCACATCGGCGCGGCACATACAAATATGGGCTCTTTACGGCTTTGATGTAAATAGAGTTCAGGTGCGATAGGTCGAGCGTATCCCACAAAAGGGGATCACAACAAACCGCACGCCACCCTCTACAGACATGAGCTAGCTCTAATCCAGATGTCAACTCATTGATGCTAAAATGTTCCTCAAGTATCCGCATCAAGATGTCGGTGTTCAGATTTTCCCATCCCTTGACTACATTTTCTGTTCTTGGTTCCTTGATATCGGATGTCTCGATAACATTTACGCTGGAGGCTTCTTGATCCATTGATGAAGACACTTTCAAGAGAAAGATACACTTGTTTGGATTTGTTATGGCATTTCAGAACCCCTAAACAAGCTGAAGAAAGTTAAACGAGTAAGAAAGGCATCTTTACAGCCATCAAAAAAAAAAAAAATAGATAAAATTAAATATGATCAGAATAAAATTACTACATAAAACTGCTAAAACTAAACTAAATATAACTGAATATAATAAATAAAATAAAACAAAATCATTTGAATATAATAAAATATAATTCTAAACAAATAAATTATAATTAAATTAAATTTAATAAATTTAAAGTGAATAAACTTAAAATAAAATTAATTATTTGAAAGTATGTTTTTAATTTATGAAATGTAATTTATCAAAAAGTAATTTTTATTAATTTTTAAAAATATATGTAGCAATTGGCAAACAAACAACGCAACGACAGTTTCCAGCGATAGTAGCAACAGGCAAAAGAACAGCATATGTTGTCGTTGGTCGCTGGATCGAAATGGTCGATCTAGCGAGAGGCAAAGGAACATGGCGAACATCAATATAATAATGAATCTTCATATAATCTTTATTGTTGTTGATTTGAATGACACATAAAAGGGTCCATACAGTTAAACAAATCACAATCTTAAACTGTTTATAACACAGAAAATCCATAAATGGTGACGAACCTACCGTTTCTGACACAAAAAATATTAAAATAGTGACGAATCTAATCCGACTAGATTAGATTCAATGGGAAACAAAGGTTACTAAATAACCCTCAAGATTGTCGGGAAAGATTTCTTGTCATTTCCCACACTATTGCAAACATAAACCTTAAAAGATCCACACATTGATATTAAAATCGTGTAGCTAAAACTTGCAATCCACAAGTAAGGATTAGAGTAAAACCATACCTTGAAAGAAGAGGAGTGGTGAAGGAGTGAATAAAGTGCTGGCGACTCTTGGGGTGCCTCTTGACTCTTGTTAATTGTCAGCCTGCGGCATTTAGGGCGAACACCATTTGTGGATTGAACTACGTTTAAATACCATTCATAACTTATAATCTGTAGTGGTATGACAAATAATAAGTGGATTGGGCCAGCTACATACCACTTTTAATAGAATGACAGATTGTTTTCGGGCCTAAAAGTAAAGTGGACTAAACCACTAATGGACTAGTCCACTTTACCCGCATCATTCATTCAAAGCCTTAATATTATATAGACAACATTAAGGGGCACATTTGTCAGATTTTATACCTCTTTTGTTTGATTATGCTACCAATTTTGGACAAGCTAATTTATGTAGCACTCTATCTGTTTTACATAGGGTGTTATTTTGACATAATGCATACAAATTAAGAAAATGATATAAATTTTTATTTACTTTTTATAAATTTACTAAAATATTTATATTTCAAATTAGTGAGCTCAAATACTCTCTCTGTTTTGTGTGTCATTTTAGAGTTTTATTTTTGTTTTATAAAAAATGTCATTTTACATTTCTAATGCCTTATTTTTATATTTTCAATGTATCTTTTATATTAGATTTCCTAATTTTACTCTTAATCTATAATCTATGACTAAGTTAATCTATTAAACACAACATATATGTATATTTTAATCTTTTTTTTAATTTGTGTGAAATGTGTCAAAGTGACACTGTTTGTAAAACAGATGAAGTAATAATGAAAAAAAATTTAATTTTAAAATATGCATTGAAAACATAAAGTGAAGATCCTTTTTTGTAACAATAAAAAAGTGCTAAAATGACAATCTTCTTAAAACTGATGGAGGGTAATGAAATCCATTATTGATTCGTCGTTGAAACTCTTAAGCATTGCATCGTCGCGATCATGCATGGACATAAGTCTACCTTTGAGGTAAAGTTAGAACTTTTTATTTAGTTGTTTACCAAATACAAAGATCCGTTTCAGAAAGAAACAAAACAGATCAGTTTTTGTTTTTCTCATCAGAGAGTAAAAGTAAAAGATGTTCGATTAGAGACTTTGACCAGAACAAACCACTGACACAACTAAACCGGACTCTCTAACCAGAATGAGACTGAAAAGAATTGGGGCTAGCACTTGAGCCACGGCCAGTGCTAAGTTGAAGAGCCTCCAAAGCCTTTTGAATCTCCATATTCATTGCACTGTCAACACTTCCCGAAGACAGTTTCTTGTGAGATTTCTGGAGATGAAGCTTTAGAGAACTGCTGCTTAGACCTGCGTTCTTACCACAAACCGGACACACTTTCATTGTCGGTTTCCTCTGTCTCCACTCCATTGACACTTTTCCGTGACATTTCTTGTCGAGGTTAACTAACATTCGAGCAAACCCGTCGTTCGGTTGAGCTCGTCTATGTACTTTTCTCAGTTTGCTCCAGGCTTCTAAAAGTGTGAGGTTCCTGTTTATTAACCCCACCAGCAAACAAATGAGTTGACGAATTGGACAATTTTTTGTTGATCTTCCTTACTTTAACCAATGTTTTCAACAAATTCTAATTGTCCCCAAAAACTTACTTCCGGAGCATTAGGTAAGCTAGCACTACAGTTGCGCTTCTACTCCGACCTTCGAAGCAATGAACCAAAATCTTGCCACCTGTTTCCTCGCCATGGTTGATGAAATCGAGAGCTTCTTGAAAGATGCTCTCGATATTTGAGTCTTCATCGTCGGTTATCTGGTCAAAGGGAAGACACAAGAAGAGAACCCTCATCTTTATAGATGCATTTTTTTACCAATTCCTTTAAAAAATGCATTGGTAACGTCTAATATAATCAAGAAACAGAGAAGAAAGGTTCACTTACTGAGAAATTTTTGTACTTGAACAGATCAGGGTACTGAGTATCCGATTGCCCGATTTCATTTGCGCACAAACATAGAATATGAGTTATACCTACATGTTGAAGAGTGTAAACTGACCTAGCAGCCAGTCCTCCACCGATAAAAAGATTATCTTGTATCATTGATGGTTTCTCTGTATTAGCCGCTTTGCAAATCAATGATATCCTCTCAAGAATATGCTCAAGTCTTACCTGTTATGAATGAGAATGCAAACAAGAGAGACAATGTTTGAGTTCCGTTGCCAAATAAACATATTATGAAATGAAGATCACGTTCAGGATAAAAGGAAATAACAAAAACTCATAATAATACCTTTAGCTCGTAAGCATCAGTGCAACTGTTATTATCACTGCCCTCAAAAAACCCAGTGTTGAAACCGTTCTCTTGGCAGAGTTTCATAACTTCGTTCCGCAGTGTTTCATTCCACTGGTCTAGTTCTTTATTTGACTCCGCATCAATCTAGACCCACCATGAAAAGTATCATCAGATTGAAGGACGAGAAAATGGCTGACAATTTCCATCCAAGAAGACTGAACTTAATCTACTGATTCAAACATAGTAATCAAGAAAGCGACAAACCTTAGCAAATTTATGAAAGTCTCGAAGCTTTGCTGCCAAACGCTGACTGCTAAGAGATTCTCCCCCTCTACAGGATCTTCCATGCCAACTTTCTCGTGACTTAGGCGAACAAGCATCTTCTTTGTTTTCTGAATTTGGTGTCCTAGGAACTGATTTTTGCATATCCGCCTCACTGTGATCACTATCACTAGCCACCCGATCTTTCGAGGGAGATGGATAATGAGTCACTTCATGCCCATGAATATGTGAAGGCGATTCAGGAATAGCAAAATCTTCTCTATCAAAATCTGCATACATTGTTTTGTCCATCATACTAAAGAATGCGCGAAGCAACACATCTAGTTTCTGATGAAGGGTAACAAGGAAGATATGAAACTCTTGCAAATCCCTGAGACCAGCACGAAAACCATTTCGGAACTCACGTACAACTGGTGTTACTACAGATCGAACTTTAGATGTTTTTTCACCATTTTCTGTCAGTGGATTTCCTAAGTTTCCTTCTGTTATTTCATGTAACAAATTTGAAGAATATTGGCTACTATTGAGGAGTAGCTCAACTAATCTTGGATAAATCTCTTGGTCGCTTGTCCGTTTTCCAGCAGGAGGCCGCCGTGGAACACCCGAGTCTATGGCAACGAGGTGAAAATCGGCAGCTACTGATCTATCAGACATTGGACTCATTAAACCAGTGTCATATGATTTAGGTGATTCCGTTATATCAGAAAAATCAGACGACTGTGAGACCAACATTTGATCACTGATACTCAACCTGGATCTGCTATCTACGGAAGAAGCTCTTCTTTCCCTTTGAATGGATCTGTAGTCCTTTGGATGGTACCGTTTGATGGCGGAATCAAAAGCTTCTTCAAATGAGCGTTCAAGATTTTTTGTTGAAGACACAGTTCTATCTGTTAATAACAGATTTGCCGGGTTGCCACGCCATCTCAGCTGACGACAAGGTAACCTGTCTTCGTTCCTAATTACTAGATCTAGCACCAAGATTCTCCCTAGCGCTGCAGCAGCTCTCTCTGCTTTTTCTTCAGTTTCAAAACTACTCATGCTCTCTAGCATTGGACATCCATGAACATAACTGCCATCAGAAATTGAGAATCCAGTGTTTAGAAGAGAGATTATATACAAACATCACATATTAACATTGTAAATTTGAAAGTGTGGAATAAGGTCAATGCCTAAATTATCCTATTAGGTAGGACTAGATTTCACATTATCCTATTAGGTAAGACTAGATTTTTGTTCAACTATTTCTGTCATCTTTATTATCAATTAAGGCAAAACTACATTTCTGTTAAACTATTGTTATCAACTTATAGCCAATTAAATGATTGCACCTCATATTTTTATTTTAGATGTTTTTAATTTATAATACAACCCACATTTCTATCTAATAAACATAACACAGCCTTAATTTTTCTGAAAAGTATAATATTAAATGTTATATTCAAGCTTTCCAATTTCTTAATTTTAAGATCACCTTACATGGTCGGGTAACTATCTCGTTAAACACTAAAGCAAAAGAACAAAAAAACTGTAAATATTATGTTGATGGTCAAAATCTAAAATGGAGACAGAAAAGTAAAAAAGAATAAAGATGAATCCTGTGCTTTTACCTCATTAAGAGAAGACAACGGCTGAGCTCAAGGGCTTCCAGAAGTTCCGAACATGTCATTTCACCAACTTCATCTCCCTCCGAAGTTGCTTTAGCTTGTGCCTTTTCAGTTGCTTCTCTGATTAGTGTCCACTCAGGATTACAGCTATGAATTACTCTAGCCTGTCTCATGATGATAAATCCTCATTAAAAGAAAACGACAAGAAGGGAACCAATACAACAAGTTTTGAAGTACAGCAAAGAAAAGAAGCACCTGCGGAATCTGCACTCCTAGCCACTTGGAAAACTCATAACCAAGACGTTCTGATTGCGTAGCCATCCTTGATGATGCAAATTTTATAACGGCTGCTTCTTCCTTTCGAGAAGCATCTTCACCGCTGGAACTATTGAACAGGGCAAAGAAAACAACTCCCCCAGAATTCACCGTAACCTGTATAACGTCAAAAGATCCTCCTATGATCTGGTTGATGGAAGATTGTTTTCAATCCAAGATAATAAGGATAATTATATATATACCTCAAGAGGTTTACTCTGGTCCTCTTCAGAATGATCGGTACTACTACTATGTTCAGTATGGTGAAGAGAAGACAACATGTTCCATGAAAAACAACTCGATTCGATATCCACAATAGAAGCTTTACCAAGCCTTTCCCACAAACTAATTTCTGAACTCTGCTTACTTGGTGGACTCTTCGGATCAGCATTCCTCTCACCTGCACTGCATAATTCTTCTATCAACAACTGTCATTTCCAAATTGAAAAAACCAAACTAATGTCCTAATATAGAAACATTGGTTCTGATACTCAAAACATTCAAAAAAAAAAACATAGCAGAAAATGAGATAAAAGGTGTAAAACCTAGTGATCAAATCATCGAAGCGGTGAAGGCGGTGAGGGAAGCCAGAGGAACCGTAAGTAGCACTTCGTTTACGAACCAAATCCAACCATTGAGTAAAACGATAAGCTGGACCAGATGCTATATCTCCTAACATGTACAAAACCTGCAACAAGAAATTATAAATCAAATGAAGAAGCTTTCAATAAAAACGAATCAACCAAGGATCGAAAGCAAATTTTACACGAGAAGTGACGGTGAGAGGAAGAGGAGACTCGTGCTCGTCGTGACCAAGGTAGATATCTTTCTCTTCGTCTTTCTCCTGCGATATCACCATAATTATCAGATCTCTCCCAAATCAGAGAAACAAAAAAAATTCAAAATCTGGCTCTACGAAAAAGAGAGAGAGAGAGAGAGAGAGGTGATGATAAAAATGTGGGGAGGTAAATGATGAACGCAAATAGTGTGGGGTGAATAAATGATAGATTATTAAATTTACGGGGTAGCAAAATTAAAAGGATTACTTGAGAAAATAACGTATGATCTCGCTTCTTCTCAGCTTCTTCCGCCATTGGAAAAAAAAAAGAAAAGAAAAGCTTCGTCTCACAGAGTTTGATTTTAATTTTAGAAAATGTCAGCTTTTGTATCTGCGAAGATCAAGTCGCAAGATATCTTAAATTTGCCGACAAAAAAAAAAAAAAAAAAAAAAAAANAATGATTTATAAAGAAAGACCCCTTTTATTTCTTTAATTATTCTTTAAACTCCTCATTCTTTTATATTTGCATAATTAGTAACTTCACGGCCCCATAACTGTGTTGAAAATAAAAATAGTTAGTGCTAATATTGAATTGAGAAAATGGAAATTTAATATTTTGTCAACTTATTTCCGAAATTATAAATATTAACAAAATAAAAATAAACAGAGCTAGGGTTTACATCTGTTCTCTAGTCACCGAGTCTCTCTTCCTTATACCTCTGAATTCGCCGGATACTTCATCCTCCAAGAATCTGTCATCTCCATAGAGGTAAAATTGAATCTGATCTTCACCAAATCCTTTATCACCTTTTCGTCTTCTTCTTCTTCTTGTAAATCAAATCAATCAATCCTATTTTCGCAAAATCAAGTTTTGTTTGATTGTTTTTTTTTTTAGGGGGAGCAATGAGTAAACGAAGACGCCCAGAGCCGAAATTAACGGGACGTGATCCGAACGAAGCACACGAGAAGAAGCTTCTCGATTTTATTAGAAGCAAGCAAGGAACAGGAGCAACTATGTACGAGATTAAAGCCGATAAAACCATCCCACCGACTCTGTTTACTCGACTGGTCAATTCTCTCAAGAAGAAGAGTCTCATCAAAGACGTACCAACCATTAACAACAGAGGTCATAAACATTTTCTAGCTGTTGAGTTTGAGCCTGATAAAGAACTCACTGGTGGGGAATGGTACACTGATGGTACCCTTGACGTGTCCAAGATCGAAGATTTGAAAGCCAAGTGTGTTGATTTTGGAGAGGCATAGGCATAGGGTTGTTACTTTGGATGTTATGTGTGCTTATTTTGTTAAAGAGGAGAAGTTGAGTGAGGAGCAGACTAAGGAGATACTCAAGAATTTGGTTTTGGATAATCTGATCATTGAGGTGAAGAGCACTGGATTGAACGAGTTTGCTTCTACCAGGATTGGAGAAGTTTGCTACAGGTTGACTGGGAAAAAATCTGGTAATGGTGAGGCTAGAGCTGGAGCTTTTGCTTCGATTCCTTGTGGTGCTTGTCCTCATATTGGGCTTTGTTCACCTGGTGGTGCTATCTCCCCTACTACATGTGTTTATTTTCAGAAATGGCTAGACTTTTAGCTCTCTCTCTTTTTTCTTGGGGATTAATAATACTTAATAAAGATGTTACAATTGATGATGTTTTGTTTTTACATAATGGAATGCAATTTGATATATCTCTATAAATTTTAAGAGTTAGAGGTTGTGATTTGAGAGAGTAGAGGTAGGAGATGAAGATGGAAGAAGCTGATCGGTTTCTTTGCGACAAGCTTCCCATAATTGTTGCTCTACTCCTAGTTTCCTTAGCTCTAACAAACCTCGTTCCACTGGAAAAAGAGAACCAAGTTCTTAGTGTTATGTTAGTTAGAATCACAAGTAGGATAAAGGAAACTTTCAATTGGATAAGTTTATTACCGTCGACGACATCCTGAGAAGATGGAAATTTTCCTTCACTACGGCTGATCCAAAACTGCAGGCGTTCATCAGCAATGTCTTCTTCTACACCGTGCAGTTTGGCTCTACCCCAGAAGTACATCAGCCACGCCTGCATATATATAACCAAACCACATTGGTATAAGTTTACTTACCAACCATAATATACCAAAAATTACCATCTCTAGTAACTAAATGTGACAGTATAAACAAACTTACCTGCTTAAAGGCAACATCTTCTTGTTCCGCTTCTTTTATCTCTGCATTTGAGAAATATGTGATAGCATAGTAAGACTTTCATCAAGTTTAATATGTGAATGTACATGGAGACTCTTCTCTTACCGTATGTCTCCACAAATCTGAGTTCTCCATGCCCTTTGGAATCTGTAAGATGGGAGAAAACAGACCTAAAATCTCTCTGACTAGTAATAACAATTGTCATTGTGTACAAATTGATGATATATAGCATACATACCTTGACGAACCAAACTCGGTGTTCTCTTCTGTGCGAATGCAAGCATAACGGCATCCTCAACCTAAATTTAAAAATGCACTTGTAGAAGATCTCAAGGGGAACCTCATCATTGTAAATAAAGTAAGGTGGATGACATCAGTTAATGGTACCTTTAAGGACGCTAGCTCTCTCAAACCCATCTCAACTGAAAGCATGCTTTCGATATTTCCTTCACCAGTTATATCCTTTGAAAATCTAGCAGTTTTGCTGTGATCACTCCCACCTGATCAATTCCAAAAGGGTGGTGGTAAATAAAGATGATGCAGAGAAAAATATCAGGGCAACCTTGTCCATTTTATAAATATAGCAAGTATTTTAGACTAGCCTTCATCCTGAGATAACTCCTTGGCCTTTTGTGCTGCAGATATGACCAGCTCAAGTGGAAGAGGGGCCAAAGCAGACCACTTTTCATGCCTCGATGATGCTATGTCCGAACAAATGCCTATATACGGAAGCCACAGGAAAAGCAAATATAAGCCTTTGGCCCATATTAGAGAATACTGAGAATGTGTATCATGAGAAAACATTCTAAAGTTCAGAAACTTAACACCGATTCGAGAAGCAAAATTTATGGTGGTACAAAATGGATGCATCACTTACCATTCTGCACTGCCAAACCCCAATACCGGGCAAGCCAGCATCTCTTCAAGGCTACTTCCTCCTAGATGATCATTTTTTTCCATACAATCAGAAATCTTTAAACATGAGGGTTAACGAGACTGGGGACTTCTCAACATACCATTTCGTCCTGTGTTAAAATCATCCTTTGAGTCATCGTACGAACAGCCTTTGCTTCTGACTCTGCTTCTTGAAGCCGTTCTGCTGCTGTTGCGGCCTCATCCTTCAGACTCTGAACATAGAGACATGATTTCATCATGCTTATTAGAATATAACACATATTATGAAACCAATGCAAACAGTATAACTTACCTGAAGTTCTGAGCGTAGGGAAACAACTTTATCCTGTTTCCCATCTTTTTTCTCGTTAGCAGCCTTAAGAGCAACCTGTTAACAGGTACCATTATGCCAGCAAATCAGTCTAAATATCCATAAATTATTCTTTGAGCAAAAGTTAGAGATCGACCAAAGAAACGATAAAAGATATTTTATTCCTCTACACACTAACCTCTCGTTGGCGCAATGCCGCTTCCTTCCTGAAGGAAATCACAATTCATCATGAGCTGTATAACTACTGCCATTATGACAGTGCCATATATCCTAAATAAAAGAAAGAAAAAGAGGTCACAGGATCTCACCTACTTAACAATTTGGCCTCCAGAGACACTCCTTCTCCAAGAGAAGCAACCTTTTAGGACAAGGAAAAAAAACAAATGAATCTGTCACTAGTTGCCAGTATCAACATGTCATTCCAAGTTATATGTATGCAAATTCAATTGGATCTACTTTTCCTAGACATAAGAGTATTTGTTCCATCGCATTTGCGTGTATGTATGGCCTCAAAGCTGTCTGCATCTTCACTTGATTTGTCCCTATTATGATACTGATATCATAGTATAACTTCATCGGATTTGCATTTATGCTTCGTCAATCAAACACCCTAAATATTTCCTCCGGGTTACAGTTGCATAATGGTATGTAACTAAATTCTGTCTTTCACTAGACATACCTTTTTTTTTTTTTTTTTGGCAACCTCACTAGACATACCTTAAGATGCACAATATAGATACAAGACAAGAGGCTTTTTTCAACAAGATAATGAAAGATACACTACTATTGTCAATAAAGAGACCATAGTTCTATCCCAAAAACCGAAAGTACAAATTCAGTGAAGATGCACTAGTAATGAAAAGTGGATCGAAACCTGTTTCTCAAGCTCCCGAGCCCTTGCTTCTGCTGCCTCGCGTTTTTCTTCTGCATGGTAAAGCTGTAATCCAGAACAACTGTTATGAAAAAACAGAGGAGGACAGATTATATATGTAAAAAAAAAATTTAGTGACAAGACAAGACGTTGAACCTTCTCCAATACAATCTCATTCTCCTCTTGTAGCAGATCCACCTGAAAAATTAACATAAAGTCAACCTCTCAACTCAAAATCTTCTTTAAAATATAACATTAATCTGCAAAATCCACAAGGTTTAAAAAATAAATGTCCACAATACTTCATCTCGAAGAGCTGAAGCTTCTCGCTGATACCCCTTATCTCTCGAGTTTACCAAGCGTGGTACATCACTAAAGTATCTGAAAACATCAAATATGTGTAAGTAAGAGTAATCACTCAGACAAAACCAAAACTCAAGCAAGGAAGCAACATGTTCCCTAGACAAACAATAAGAAGGAATATGTTTTTTTTTTATTCACCTTTGATCTCTACCCTTAAATGAATGATCAATTGGAGGAATAATCACCGGAGGTTTCAAAGACGCCTTATTCGGCATCCAAACCGGAGACGCGTTCGGAGGTAACGATCTACCAAACGTTGATGGCCTTCCAGTAGATGAAGAACGCACTGAAGTCACTTGCTCTGTAATGATGTTTCTACCTATCTAATCAAATCATAATACCAAACAAAAATTACCAATAAGCACCAAAACTAACTCATCTCAATCAATCCGAATCTGTTTCTTAGAATCTTAATTATACCGCAGGTGACTGAGATCGATTACGTCGAGCGAAGGAACCGTTGATAGCTCCTCCAGAAGAAGGTTGTGCGAATTTGAAATCATGATCGTCGTCGTCATCATCATCATCATCATCGTCATCATCTTCCTCGTTGTCCTTGTTATGTAAGGCCATAACCTTTGCTAACTGTTGAGCAGCGGCCTTAGTAGCTACGTTCTGAGTCCGTTTGACGGTAGATAAGCCACCGAGCTGATTTCGATGAGCGGGAGACATCGATGACGATCTCGATTCCGTAACGTTAGATGATCTGGTCCATTGATGACGAGCGTACACTGGACTCCTCGCCCTCGTCGTGAGATCCATCTCTCAGCTCTCTCTCTCTCTCTCTGAAAAAAAATGTGGGAGGGATTTTGGTAAGCAGTTTAAACAAATAAAAATGGGAAAATGGGAAAGAGTAAAGAAACGACGCCGTTTACTGCGGAGAAGAACACATGCCTTTAAGATTAGATTTGCCGGAGGAAAATATGGAACCTTCTTTAATTATTTTTTAGTCAACTACAGATTTGATTTTAATTATTTTATTGATACTTACATATATGACTTATGAAGTGCTTTACTGGTACTAGATTATGATTCAAAGGCAAGTCAAATAAGCAATCGTTGACAAATAAAAGGACTCAAAGCTTTACCTCAAAAGATGAAGTTGTTTTTTTTTTGTTTACAATTCTTGAGATGGAATTAAAGGGAAAACAGTATCGAACACTACCCTAGCAAAGACATGTCTAATTTCAGGAAAATCCCCTGAGAGTAACGAACCATACTCGATCTTGCTTCCTTGTTTCGCCTCAAATCCCATTTGTTGTCTCTCTTCTTTTCTCACACACTCGAAGATTCTGCCTGCTCTCAGGTACAATTGCAACGGTATAAACACCTACCAACAAGTAACCAAAACATATTAGGACATCGGTTTCACACTTTGTATTGTAAACATTTGTTGAAGAGATTTTTATTACCATATCTGAATACGGTGCTTGAGGGTAAGCTGCCATAGCTTTCGATATAAAATATCCATCAGTCATCTGGTTTAAGGCATCTCTGATAAATGCATCAAGATCCATGACTTCGTCCAACATGGCTTCGAAGTTAAGATTCTCCTCGCGCTCTACTAGCTCGATGAAGCTTTTATCGTGTGGCCTAGTGATCTTCTTTGTGATTTCCACTGCTTCTAGAATATCTCTACAGTTGTTAACAGCAAGGCTAAACGCAGCTACAACTAAAGGACTTCGAGGTTGATCTGCTAGTGCTTTATGAAACGCCAATATTGCTATCCTATAAAATTTTCTAGATATGATATCATACCACACTAAGAAGGAGGAGAAATGCGCAACTCCATAAGATAAGACATGAATTCAGATGAGGATCTTTCTTACCATAAGCTGCTGTGACAAGGTCTATCAGGCGCTAACAGTTTATCCAAATTAGCAAAGAGAGACTGCATCAAAGAATTCAGTTTCAGTTTCTTGACTCGATTTTGTAAACGACAATCACATCTAGAACTATATAAGAGACGCCTTCTTTCTGACCAGAAGCATGTTAGTCCTTTTGTCACGTCTCCTGAAACCACTACGTACAAGATACGCTGCCTGTGAAATCAAAGGTAATAGACGAACATTAGTAATTAAGGCAAAACAAAGAGACAGAAACAAACCATGCTTCCATTTACCTGAATTGGTAGAAGAATCTCTAGGATCCCAAATTTCCACAACAATCTTAAAGAAGCTTCTGCTGATCCATAAGCTAACATGTAATTCATTTCCATCAAGATCCTTCCCTGACAGAATCATCCATGAACACGATATAGGCTAGCACAATATGCAAAGATTGTATATTTCTAATTTAGAAGATAGATGGTGTAGTGTGAGCCTACCTTGTCAAGTCTTTGTACTAGCAACGAAAGGTTCTTAATATAATGAGATGTTTCCTTGGACATTCTGAAACCTAAACGTGCAGCAATTCTAATGGCACGAAGAATCCGAGCTGGAAATGTCATAAATGATGAGCTTAATAAGTTTTCACTCTATAGAGACTAAATAAATAGGTTACAGGGAAAATTATATCTTCTTTTGACAAACTTACCACAGTCCTGTTGAAACGATGTGCCAGCGTGAATCACTGTTCGAACCTGTGATTGGAGAACCACACTGAGAATAAATGTAAAATCACCAAAAATGGTCTGAAATTGTTATCTGAAAGCAAATTAAAGTAGAATACATTCACAAACTTTAGCTTTTTTAATATCTTCTATTCCTCCAAGATAGTCATATACCACTTTGGCATATGGATCAAACATCAACCTGAGGTAGGAAAAACAATGTAAACACACAAAGATACATGAGGAAGGAGAATCTTGAAAATACTAATGAAACAACAAAACCAGTGAAGTATTAACAGTGATTACCCATTAATTGTGAAATCACGTTGCAAACAGTTATTCAAACGGATACAGTCCTCGTCACCATCTGAGCCACTCGATTCTTTGAGTTCTGTTCTCATGTTTCCCCGGGAATTCTGTGCAGAGGTACTAAAACTCGAAACCTACTTACATAAAAAGAAAGTCTAATGAAAAAATAACAAAAGCAATGTGAATTCAAACACAAAAGCTTGTTCCAACGTGTGTTTGAAAGAAATAAATAGACTAGTCTAAAAACAAACCTCTACTAAATCATCTCCAACGTGTACATGACATATAGGAAACCTTCTTCCAACAATTTCACATCTTGGGAAAGTCCGAACAACCTAAGCATCATCGAAGCCCAAAAAAAAACTCAAAATCAGATTGGGATAATGTAAACTGTGATAAAAAAAAAAAAAAAACAGGACCAACCTCTTTAAGTTCTGCAGAGGTGAGTATATCAAAGTCTTTCGGTGTCCTCTTTAGAATAAGATCCCGTACACAGCCTCCCACAAGGTAAACATCATGTCCTAGAGATTACATAAGCAATAATATGAGACATAGTTGAATAAAGTTTTGAATACTTAGGAGAAATCTAAGGGACTTTAAAACTATCAATCATCAACCTTTGCTCTTAAGGCCATTAAGCACTTTTCTAGTGGGTATTGCAATCATTGAACTGCTTATCCCAAGGTCTTTTGAATTCAGTTGCTTCCACTCACAACCCCCTTTCATTTGCCAAATCAATCAAATCAAACAAAAATATAAGAACTAATTAGTATCTACCCAAAAATGTTTGACATATCAACAAGATTGTAGAATACATTATGACTAACAACAATGAATTCATGACTAAATCATAAACTTAAGCTTACTTGTTCGATCAGCAGCCTTGTCTTGACGATCACCGTTGTCTTTGATGAAACCATCTGAGTCATCAATTGTCTCAATTGCAGCAGCAACAGTGTTGAACCGAATCTAAAAACCGAAACAGCCGAAATAAGATTAAAACATGTAAGCAGAATTATAAGTGTGTTAATGGTTCAAATAAAATTGGAAAAAGAGTTCACACCTTCCATAACCGGTGGTGGTACTGAAGAGTACGAACATGAAAATATGATCTGCAAGTGAAACCCACACTGGAAATCACCATGGGAATTGACAAAGAGTCAACATTTCATTGTTATGGACTTATGGGTTTTCAAGTAAGTTACCACAAAGGAGAAGATAGAGATAGAGAGAGAGACTTATAAAGTGTTCTTCTACTTACTGAGGTTGAAGCCGGTCCGGGAAGGAAAAGGTTTTTTGGCCGATACAACCCGTCACGCGCCGTTCTATTTGAAACTTTTGTCGTTTTAATGTTGCCTCATCGAACATCTTGCCGTTCTATCAAATACAATATTATAAATTATTCGAGTTGTGTATTTATTTGTATATTTAAATAAAATATCTTATTATATAAAATATGGTTTCAAAAGTTACTTACTCACTAGATCGTGACATATGTCAATTTCAAAAATTATTAACTCATCATATCGTGACAAATGTCAATTTTACACAAATTTATTATTTTAAAAGAAAAAAATTTTACTAACTCACCAGATCGTGACATGTGTCAATTTCAAAAATTACTAACTCACCAGATCGTGACAAGTGTCAATTTTACATAAATTTCTAATTGGAAAAGAATAAATCTTTTTTAAAAATCAAGAAATAAAAAAGTTACTAATCATAAAATCTTATTATAAAAAGATCATGACATGTGTCAAGTATACTAATGAGATGTTGACATGTGTCAAAAATTATTATTTTTTCAAAACAGCTAATTAAAATAATAGCATTAAATCTACATAAAATTTATATGTTTATATCTAAAAAAAAATTTGTAAGTAATAAGAATCCAGGTATATAGAGAAATATATGAGAACTTTTGATTGGTAGAAATAAGTTGAGAACTTACGATTCGAGAATATTTGAGACGAGGTCATAGTTCTAAGTAATTTTGGTACAATGCGATACTTCTGAGGAGTAAACAGGTCATCGATCCTTTAACGTGATTATGACATATATCATATTTTTGATTGTTTAGAAAGTTTATATTTTGAATTCTTTAGAATTTTCAAATTTTTAATTTTATTATGTTATATTAACTTTCTTTCAATTTCTCAATAAAAAACTATTATTGGATTGGTCATAAAATCATTGTACTCGAGTAGATAATTTTCACCAGTTGTTCATCCAAAATATCTTTAGAGTAAAAAAATTTATGGTTAAAAAAATTATGTCACAAATTTTTTTTAGTAATTATAAGAACTATAATTATGCCAAAATGAAAGTAAAGCAACATAAAATTTGTTTAATTCGTTTAAAAAACATTTTAGGTGGTGATAAAGAGCATACTTTAACAATAAAATAATTTTGGGTGTAAGAGAATATTTTTAATGGTAAAACATACAGTAAAATTGTACATGGTTATTAATTATATGTTGTTTTGATGAATTTTTTGCATGTAAAATATTTTGTAATAAGTTGTGAAATGTTCTTGAAATTTGATAATAATAATATTTGTAATGATAAGTAAAGTTTTGGTGGGGTATAAATTAGCTTTAGATTATTGTAATAATTGTTATAATATATTTAAAATATAAAAATATAAATAAGTATATGAAGGTAAATACAAATATGATTTTTTTTCTCCAACTAAAATTATTAAAATATTTACTTCAAGAAATATTTTTTGTTTCTATTTTAAAAAAGTTGGTTAGGGTTTAGGATTTATTTTCTTCAATATCTTTTGTTTCTATTTTTTAAAAATTGGTTAGGATTGAAAATTTATTTTCTTCAACAATTTTAAAACCCGCACATCGTGCGGGCCCTTATCTAGTATAATATAAAAACATCTTTTCAAAATTTCTAAATTAGTCTACCATAAAATTATTTGATTTTAAGATTTACTTTTACTTTTAAAAATGAAAATACTTTTTATATCGTTAAGTTGTCTTGATATTAAGTTACTTAAAATGATGATAGAATCAAAGGAAAAATAAATACAACTTATCATTATTGTTGAATATTATGTATGTTTTTCATATATTAGAACATATTGGATTTTTTAAAATTACTCTATCATAAAATAAATTTATTTTAATTTTTACTTTACAAAGTATGAAAATATTTAATATCTGAATATAATATCTTATCCGAACTCACTCGGACAATAGCCAATTTGTTTTACAAATATAGTAAATTCTTTATTTAATGCAGATTTGAGGATTTTGTTTTCTAACAATTGGAAAATTGTCAACCAATCCCTTCTCATTTGTCAAATCCAGACTTTGAGAGTTCTGACTATGATAACCACATTTTACAATGAAAAATGGTTACAAAAATTTTAAATATATATAAATAGAAGAATGCAAATTAGGACTAAAACTGGTGACATATGATTTAAAATTTTAGAAATCCCATTGTACCCTCCATTTTGAAATATTTTCTCAAATTTAAATAGATTTAAGGATTTTTATAATTAATATTTTTCTTTATAGAAAAAAATAATATATAATCAGAGAACAAACTATATAACGAATGAGATATTTTATATTATCCAATCTAATTATTGTATATTTAACTATCAATATTTCTTCTCAGTATACATATTATATGATTATTCTTTAGGATACAACTTTTGTACAATTAGAAAATAGATGATTGTCAATGCGACATATGTATTGTGTATTTATTTTTGTGTATTAATATCAAAAGGCTAATTTATGACTATTTTTTGTATGATTTATAATTTATAAGAAAGAATGTCACTTAGCTAAAGACATCAATTTTCTTTTGAAAAAAGTCAACAATGAAGTTCTTAAGTTTAAAATGAAATAAAATAGGTCTAATAAGAATTTAGATAGTCTTGTCATGTTACATTTTTAATTTGTGAATAATACAGTGAAATGTGGACTTTTAATCCTAAAGTTAGTTTATATCTTCATATTCAAATTTGTTTAACTTACAATATGATTGTCATAAAACATGTTATATAATTGAGACTCCATAAAATCAATATATTCACTTATTTCGCATAGTTGACCGTTGTAATAAGATATTCAAATAACACTCATAAATAAATAAATATATATATATATATATATATATCCAAAATAAGGTACCACTGAAAGTTATAGAAAAAAAAAGTAAGAATTGTATTTTTAGAAAAATAACTCATTTGTAGTCATATTTATGTGAATTTTCCAACATCAGTCATGTTAACCAATTTTTATATATAGAGAAAATCAATGAAAATTATGTGTTTGTGCTTGAGTTTAGCATTTGCAGTTTGCAAAATTAAATTATGGGTCATATATGGTGTTAAATTCTTAAAAAATACTTCCAAATATTTACATTTTCTAAATATCCGTTTATTATTAATTCAGACGTACATTTTGTCAAAGTAACCTTTTTGTAAAATTTATTTACAGAAAGGTTACTTTGACAAAATGTACGTCTGAATTAATAATAAACGGATATTTAGATATCAAAACTCAAGTTAATATTTGTAATATAATCATATTTTAAACTAGTACCAAAAACACACTTTAAATAATTCTAAGAGAAATTAATATATATATATTTTAAATATTTTAGATATTTTTAACTTGTTGAAAAAACTTAAATTCTTGCTGATCATTATATGGAGCGGGTAAGACTTTACACATATATGATTATATAGTTTTTTACGGGTTGGTCTACTAATATAGACAAAATATTTTTGTTTGATATCAAACAAGTTAGCGAGAAGTGTTACACCAATCCTAACTGATACCAAACATACACAAAAAGAAAAATCCATCAAAATTACAAAATCTAAATATTAATCAAAACATAATAAAACAAAAAAATATAACATACATTTTTTCTTAATAAAAAAAATTATCCCACGGAATACCGCAGGTTAAAACATAGTCAAATACATTAAGGGGAGTGTATTCAACTTGACATTTTAAGTGATTTGTGTAAAATTTACAAATTATATGTTATTCAATCATGGATTTTAAAAAGTCTATTAAAATCCACTGTTATTGAACTGATGATTTAAAATCTACTTTAAAATCCATTAAAATCTCTTGTTATTGAACTGGTGATTTAAAAATCTACTTTTCTTTAAAATCTACTATTATTCAAAACAGCTTTGTGGATTAGGATTTTAATAATTTTTAGGATTCTGGAGGATTTGTTTAGTTAAAAATACAGAAACCCAAATCTCATGGTTTTAGGTGGGATTTGAAATTTTTTTACAGAAAATCATGTGAACTTCCCTAAAATCTATCAAAATTCTAAATTTCCTAAATCCCATCAAATTCTCCAAAATCATGGTTTGAATACACCCTCCTTAATCATATGCATGGAGAATTAGTCGACTTTGCATTTTTTTTTCTCCTGTAATTCGATTTAGAGCTTTGTTAGATAGTTTACTGACTTATTGTGATTCAATTAAAATTTTGTAGAGGATAAAATTTTTGGTAAAGAAGTATGTAAAATTTATTAAACTGAGCTGATAGGAAAATACTTTTTAAATTAGGGAAAGTTTTTTTTAACAACATTACCTAATTTATAAGAAAAATGAAATCTGTATAGAAAGTTGGAAACAAATGTATAAAAATGGATAATTATATAAAAAATGAAATCTATACTAATAAAAGTAGGAGCTATAAGCTCCTAAGGCCGTCCACATAGGATTTTAAACAACCAATAGAAATTTGACATATCACTTATTAACATTTTATACAATTTCCAGAATTTTCTATATTAAAAATTATTTTAAACAACCTATCATGATTTGACATGTCATTCATTAACATTTTTTAAATTTACATAATTTTTTAGAAAAAAGGAAAATTTTAAATTTATGGAAATCAAAGAACTAAACACAATATCCCACATCAGCTAGAAATTTTTTAGACAATGGTTCAGAACCAGTATAAATAAGATTAATATGCTTCCAACAACGAATGAGCAGGAAAGCTTGATTTATCAGGCGTCCAAGTTTAAAAGTTTTATTTGGTTTGATCTGGTTTTTTATTTGATCAAATTAAAACTTTAAACAGTTTCAAAAAAATATTATAATATTTAAAAATTTTAAAAGTTTAAATATTATAAATATTGAAACTTTTAAAAGTTCTTAGCTTTTAAAAAGTTTTTAAATATTATAAGTTTTAAATTTTAAAAGTTTAAAATATTATAAATATTGAAAATTTTTAAAAGGTTCAAATTTTATATTTCGAAACCTTTTAAAAGTTTAAAATATTATAAATATTGATGCAAAACATAAATTATCTTATTTATCTACATTTGTGCTTTTTATTTCTTATGAGCTGTAAAACATATTTTTGTGTATGATTTTATAGATGAGTTGATATTCTTTCATTAATTTTTTATTTTTGGGTCTAAGGAAGAAGGATTGACATCGCAAGACCTTAATTTGATGTTTGAGTCAAATTTTGAGATTTAAAGAAGAAAGATGGACGACAAACACACATGTTTTATTAGCTATACATAGGCATGACTAGGGTTTCGGTTGTGACAGTTAAGGTTTATTAACCATAGGTTATGGTTAGAAATTTTTGTAACCTTAACCAGAACCGTTTAACAAACGGTTAAACGGTTACGTTTAAATATGGTTACGGTTCAAGCGGTTACTGTTATATACGGTTACGGTTATTTGATAATATGATAAAATCAACTTATTTCTACCTTCTTCGTTGATATTATTTGATGATATAATATAATTGATATTATTTATTTATAATTAATATGTTTTTATAGTGTACTCATATTTCTATATATCATATGATTCATATTAAATAAATAATTATTAGTATATTTTATTATGTTTTTAAAATATTATAAACCAAGTAAGGATTTTGGTTTGAGAAGTTTCTAAACGCGTGGATCTAAAACCAAATAAGTATATGGATAAAATTGTCAATAATTGGGTGCATGTGTTGACTATACTGGTAATCATGAATTTCACAAATTTTATGAGAAAAGAAATGATTTTGTTCTTGGAGTTTGATGGGTTAACTTGTGTGGTAGTCTAAAAAAGGTTTTTCAGTGGAAGAATATGAAGAAGTTGACGAGGAAGAAGAAGAAAAAAAGTATAACGAAGAACCAAACGGTAAAAGTTACGATAACAATTAACACAAAATTTGACAATGAAAATGACAAGAAAGAATATGAAAAATAAGAAAACATTGAATAAAAAACACGAAAACATAGGTGGTAGCGATCAATTAAATATAAAAACGAGTTAAATTCATGATTATAAAATTGTTTCATTTTTCTGGTGGTCAAAGAAAATGGTTTAGGATATGTGAGGTCATCAGTTTGATTTGTCTCGCCTGAACGTCAAGTTAAATTTATGATTTTTTTTATCGGATTTGATTTTATAACACAACTGATTATTATATTTTTAAAAATTGTGTATCTGAATTTTTTTTTCCTTAGTACTAATTTTAATTTTTTTTATGAGATAATATTTTATTACCGTAATCAATCATATATAATTTTTATCAAAATATATCAAATAAACCCACGCGTAGCGTGGGTTCAAAACCTAGTATGTATAGAAAGTTGGAAACAAATGTAAAAAAAGGATAATTAATAACCCAAACAAACAAGGAAATCTTTTATTACTCCGAAATTTCTTTTGAAGATATTCTATCAACAGTGTTAATTTCGATTATTAATCTAATAAGAAATTAGATTCCCATTTTTTAATTAACTTTGTGCTAAAACACGTGTTAAATCCTTATTTTATTATTTGTCAATAGTACTAATATTAAAATATTTAACATATCAAATTAAGTAGATTTAACTAAAATTAGGAAAAATGTGACTTAATCACATCTTATAAATTATTTTTCATGTATTTAGATCCCTTTATTTTGTTCTAATAATTAAGAATTCAAATAGAATCTCAAAGACTAAACAAAACAAAATACATATAACAAACAAATGGTCTGTGTCACAGTTTAAAAAATTAATATAAACATTTAGCAACACAAGTGGCATGATAATTTAGTTATTCTTTTGTGGCATGATAATTTAGTTATTCTTTTGTTTACAAAACATCCAATATTTAACAAATAAATATAAAATAAATTATAAATATAATAAAATTTATATGACCGTGATGTAATGCTTACCCAAATCCCATAATACTAAACTTATACATATGACAAATGAAATAAAACAAATTTGAAAATTAAAAATAACAATTTTTTCCCCCGCGGGTTAAAATGTTAGTTATTAGGTTATAGAAGGGTTGAAAATATGTTTATGACAAAAGAGTAAAAAACAGAAATTACAAAGAACCCAACAAACACGTGTCCACTATTTGAACGCCACTCTCTCTCTTTTGCTTTCTCCTTCTGATGACAATCCTCTCTCTCTCGAATCCAATTTCTCCAGATAAAAAACCTAAATACCGTACTGCGCATTTTAGCAAGATATGGTTCTTCTAGAGTGAAGAAGAAGAAGAAGAAGAAACTGAGTAAGACGTACAAAACTCTTAACTCTCTCTCTCTCCTTCGATTCCTCTCCGTTTCTCACTGACCATGGCCGAGCTACAGTCAGTAGAAGGTCACCAGATTAACGGCGGATTTATCTCGCCGGCGATAATAACATCCGCCGAAGCACCGGAAACATCCGCCGCCGCCACAGTTTCAGTCGGATCGAAACGATTGAGAAGACCTAGCGTTAGGTTAGGAGACATCGGCGGCGACCAGTACCACCACCAACACGTTGTCGCGGCTTACGATTCGCCGCACGTGCGTCGGCCGAAATGGAGGCCGAGTAGTGGTGGTGGTGGTGGGAACAGGAAGGAGCCGAGTAATCAGAGTGGGAGGACGACGTCTTCGTCTAGGACGAGAGCTATGACGAATTTGAGCTCCGGTTACGAGAACGCCGGAACCCTAGATGAAGATCCGATTGCGATTGGGAGTTGGCGGGTTAAGAAATGGGTCAAATCATCCGGTGGTGGAGAGACCGCGACCATGACGACGACGACGACGAATACCACAGCTTCAGCGAAGCGAGTTCGGTCTAATTGGGCGGGGAGAAACGATGGCGTAGAGCAAGGTGATGAGAAACTGAGTGGAGAAGAAGAGGAAGATGATGAAGAAGAAGAAGAAGAAGAAGAAGAGGAAGATGAATTGGGAGAAGAAGGGTTTAGGGATTTTAGCAGAGAAGATTCGGAGAGTCCGATGAAAGAACGAACGCAGGAGAATAGGAGAAGGTACGATGTTGAGTTGTCAGGAGATTGGCAAAGCGGTGGGAGAGGAAGAGAAGGTGTTAAGATATGGTTACAAGAGTTAGGGTTAGGGAGGTATTGGCCTATGTTTGAGATGCATGAAGTTGATGAACAAGTCTTACCGTTGTTGACTTTGGAGGATCTTAAAGATATGGGGATCAATGCTGTTGGGTCGAGGAGGAAGATGTATTGTGCTATTCAGAAGCTTGGGAGAGAGTTCTCGTGAACTGAAGAAGAGATAAGCCAAGAGTTTTGGGGGGGTTTTTTTTTTTTTGTGTGTGACAGCCATTGGCAATGTAAGCTGCAATGTCTGAAGCTCTTTTCTTCTTTTTCTTTTTTTTTTGTTGATCTTTTGATGTTTTTGTTTGAATGTAACAATTAGAGTTAGTTGTTGTAATAGTAGAGGAAGATGATGATGATGAAGAAGAAGGATGATTAACTCGATTGTGATTGTACCTTCTGGTTTTTATGGTTGGGAACTTATTTGACATAAGAGGATGCAGCAGTTGTTCCGAGTAATAAAAGAACTCTGACATCATTCAACAAGATTACTACTATACAATTAAACTCCCCGTAGAAAAAAAAACATGAAGAAGAATCACATAAATGCAGAGTAGCATCATAGTAGTAAGTCAAGACTTGAGGAAAGGTGGACTGACTCTGGGTTGGGTTTTTGATACGAGAGGAAATGGCTTGAGCCCTGAGATATCAGATAATGTGTGTTAAAGCCGAAGTTAAACTCTTAACACTGCATCTGCTTGCGTCGTCCTGGATGCATCTCTTATTTCGTTGCTTTATTCTTCAATCCAGCTTGATGTCATTTTTAGTCTGTTCTATCTTCTTTGGCTCTGCTGGAAAATATTTAATACCACTTAGGTCCCCTACTTTGCTTATTACCTGTATCCAACACAAATACACACATTAATTCAAACTTTGACTAGCATTGAAACCGAGATTCTAGCAAAACATATAGGCCCTTTCAAAGCTGTTTTGTGCTATGGGACTTGTGTGGAAGAGGGTTAACGCCTAAACTTGGTATGGCTTTTCACTGGAGTTGACAAGTAAAATAAGGCAAGTGAGTAGAATGCAAGATTTTACCTTGAGGGCTCTAATAAGATCTTCTCTTGAATGAGATGCGGATATGCAAATACGTGCCCTAGCCAGCAGTAAAGGTGTAGCTGGGAAACCCACGACGACCACTGCCACCTGTTCAAAGTTTCAAGGTTACATTGCACCCACAA
>NC_025697.1:10820650-10823955 GCF_000633955.1 Camelina sativa | reverse complement strand
TGTTCTATCTTCTTTGGCTCTGCTGGAAAATATTTAATACCACTTAGGTCCCCTACTTTGCTTATTACCTGTATCCAACACAAATACACACATTAATTCAAACTTTGACTAGCATTGAAACCGAGATTCTAGCAAAACATATAGGCCCTTTCAAAGCTGTTTTGTGCTATGGGACTTGTGTGGAAGAGGGTTAACGCCTAAACTTGGTATGGCTTTTCACTGGAGTTGACAAGTAAAATAAGGCAAGTGAGTAGAATGCAAGATTTTACCTTGAGGGCTCTAATAAGATCTTCTCTTGAATGAGATGCGGATATGCAAATACGTGCCCTAGCCAGCAGTAAAGGTGTAGCTGGGAAACCCACGACGACCACTGCCACCTGTTCAAAGTTTCAAGGTTACATTGCACCCACAAATTGATCATTTACTTTTTGTTGTCGACTTTGCAGTAGTCCACTTCTCATATAATACTTTTAGATTTGATAAATAGAACTTACTTTTTGTCGCAGACATTCTCTTGAGAAAGCTGGAATTTTCGCTGGGTTGTAAAGCATTATTGGCATGACTGGGGAGTCATTGTCTCCAAGTACCTCAAATCCCATCTTCTGTAGTTCAGCCCGGAAAAAGTTGCTGTTCTCACGTATTCTTGCTAGCTTTTGGGCCCCTGTTCAGTATTTGATAAGTATGTTAGTTTTAAGGTTATAAATATCATGGCCTGACTAGATTAGATTGTACTCAGTCACCAAACGAAGAGCAATTAATGACACGATGAGGAATAAAATAGAGTACCTCGGTTTGAACCATCCTCTCCCAAAATAACTTTAATAGCAGATATGATTTGTTGTGCGGAAGGAGTTGGGATTGATGTTGCGTAAAGGTGAGCTGGACATTGATGCTTTAAATATTGGACGAGCTCCTATAGAAGTTGAACATAAAATAATCATAAATTGATTAGCCTTTTGTTGAATTTGAGAAGTGTACAACTTACTTAAGCATCACATGGTATATATCTGGCCGTAGTGTGTCAGCTATATACTTATCTTTGTCATTTCGAAAGGTTTAAAGAAGGTTTTGACATCTGAGTTGAGTGAAAGTTACGGCTATCTAATTTTTTTTTGAGCTTAACTAAAATGTCAGAATTATAATTCACCAAACAAGGTTAGACCTTCGAAATTTGCAAATAGAAGATCAGTAGATGAAAACAAATGTAAGCAGTTGCTAACCTTTGATCCAGCAATATAGCCACCACAAGACCCAAAAGATTTCGTGAAGGTTCCCATCATTACGTCCACATCAGCTGTGTCAACTCCCAGGAGTTCACAAATACCCTTTCCTGTTTTACCAATTGCCCCAATGCTGTGAGCTTCATCCAAGTAAACATACGCCTGAAACGAGGATAGAAGATAAGTCACGAGTATCACAACAGAAATTCCCAAATGATTTAGAAAGTATGGCGTTGCAAAGTGTAATTTAGTCAACAGAGTTCTATAATCTCTCGCCAGTGTTGCATAGTGAACCAAGTCACTTTTTCAGCGGGGTTTGCACACACAAAATGGTTTCAGTAGTCAACGGATTCTCACAATCAGAAATTCAGGAATATTGCCTCACCTTATACTTCTTGCATATGGCAACAACTTCGGGCAGATGACAAATCTCCCCTTCCATGCTGTAAATGCCTTCAACAACAACAATAATTTTCTTCCATGGTCGATGTGTCCTAGGTTGACCCTCTGCAATTTGTTCTCTCAAAACTCGTTCCAAATGGGAAGGCGCTAAGAAACAAACCCAAAAGAAAAAACATGTAAGCCATCCTTAATATGGAAAGAACATCTGGAGCTGAAACACCAGAAATGCTTACTGTTATGCTGGAAAACGCGGATAGTGGCTCCTGAACCTCGAGCACCATTGACAATCGAACTATGGTTCAAAGAATCACTTATTATCAACCCTCCCTGTGTATATAAGGCGGCACAAGAAACATATATTTAAAATGGGTCTCAGAAAACAGATAAACATAGGCTTCCATAATAAAAAGGAAAGCCCTTGCATACCTTTCCAATCAAGACTGGAATGATAGCAGAGTTTGTTGCATAACCCATGCCAAAAACAACAGCAGCAGGCTTTCCAACAAATCTAGTAACACATTCCTCAAGTTCTGCATGCACAGATGTAGTTCCTGATGGCAGAAAACAAGTTTTTCAGGAAGCAGAACCAAAAAAAAAAAAAAATGCTTCTAGACTCTCTAAAGTCAAAAACACTGTACCTGCATCAACACGAGAGCTACATGTACTTGCTGAAAATTTCTTCAAAGACTCAATAACACGAGGCGTGCAATATTCATCAAAAGAACCAAACCCAAGATAATTGTAGGATCCCAAATTGAGACACCTGCTAGTCTTTGTTGTTCGCCTGCACACCAAAAAGGTTTACTAAGCAAATCTCTCTTTCACAAAATTAATGCTGAATTCAAAGCTTCCCCCGAATTAAATAACAAAAGGGAAAATATGCAAAGAAGCTACAAGAGCTGTTAGGAAAAACTCACTTGAAAGTCTTGTTGTTGTCGTTAGAGTAACGCTCGACAACATCAAACCAAGCATCAGGTGCACTTGATATAGGTCGTTCAAAACAATCCTTGAAGCAGATAGAGATTAACATTAGACATCATCTAAGAACTATCATAATTGCAATGCCAATAATCAAATCAAATTATAAACCAGAATACACTAAACCGAAATGGATTTGATGATGAAATTACCTGAATCCGATGATACAGTCGCCTAATATAAAAGTCCTCATGTCCCAAACAGATCGGCGCGTATCCCTGTAAGACATTAAATAGAGTTGAAACAATCTTGTACATTTGATCCAAAACTAATCTAGTAACATTGTGTATATGAAATGGAGAAAAAGAGAGAGAGACATGGAGATTGGTGGTGAGCCACCAATCAATGAAGCGGCGGAAGAAATCACGGAGCTGGCCAAAAGCAAAGAGCAATCCGTAGCTGAAGTAGGTTGATACAGCGGTTAGATAAGGGATCGTAATCATCGTCGTCGTCTTCTTCTTTCTTCTTCTTCTCCGGTCAAATCAATCAACTTACCTCTCTCGTCTCGTCTCTCTGTCTATGGTAACGAGGAGATCTGGAGATTTTTCCGACTCTTTTGGATTTGAAAAGTTGAGAGAAAGAGACAGACAGAGAGAGAGAGAGATTTGAAATGGAATCTTTTTCCCCTCCGTCAGATAGAGAAACTGAGAAAGGGATCGGATCATTTAAAACCATTTCTTCTTTTTTTTTTTTTTTTTTTTTTTT
>NC_025697.1:10791154-10820455 GCF_000633955.1 Camelina sativa | reverse complement strand
TTTTTTTTTTTTTTTTTTTTTTTGTTTTTTAACGTAGGACTTAATATTTAAATTATTAATACAGATAATTCATGAATATACTTTCTTTATTTTTTTATTTTTTTAAAAAACCTTAAAGCAAAATACTGAAATAGAAACTATCTGTCTCTATAGAGCTTTCATCAAATATTCATGTGCAATATATTGCACAAGAAGGGGGTGATAACATCTTAAATATTAGAAGGCAGAGATCTGTGTCTCGCAAATATTAGGATTAAATCTTTATTTTTTATTTTTTATATTATTAAATAAATAAAAGACATCCCAGGAAGTTGTGGGATGGGAATGCTCTTAGGGTCTAAATTATAGTTGCTACAGTTTCGAACAATATGAGTGTTTCTTTGACATAAAATCAGAAGATGTTTCAGAAAACCTAATAAAATTTTAGCAACGAAAAACTAAAATTTCAGAAAACTAAATAGAATCCGAAGATGTTTTGTCTCGTTAAGACAAGACAAGATGAACAACCAAGCACGTAAAAAGTTAAGAGATTTTGCGTACCTTGGGCCTCTTTAGAGTCCACTAATTTACATATTGTTGGACCAGAAATAATAAAACCAAGGCCTTTTTATGTAATAGCTATTGCTAGTAAAAATAGTCAAAATGAAAAGGAAAAAAGAAAAAGAGAGGTCCTACCGGGAGTCGAACCCAGGTCGCTGGATTCAAAGTCCAGAGTGCTAACCACTACACCATAGAACCAGATGCTTCATTTGACAAAAGAATCATATCTATTGGCTGTTAATCTGTTATGGTATTTTATTGAGTTTTCTTTTAGAATAAAACTACTATTTTCTTGAGACTTTGATTTTTATGCATCAAGTTTTAGAAATTCTTCTTTACATCCCTTTTACTAACTGTTTTTCCATGTGATTATTGCATCAAGGAGTAGATGAGAAAATGACTGTTGAAGAAAGAAACATATAAATTTCCTTATAGAAACCAAATAAGGATTTCTAAGAATTAGGATATGTCATTGTTGACACCTAAAGAGTCTTCTTTATCAAAAGATGGGTTACATATAACTTATGTTACATCACTCCGATAACATACAATGTCAAGTTCGTTTTTGGTAACCAAAAATGTTTTTCTGATGCATGAACCAACTAAGAGAACACAAAAGAAAAATCATCAATACTTCCTTCTCAAATTTCGATTTTGTTACAATATATGACTTTTAGTTTTGATATTTCATATAACCAATTTGTATATTAATTCGATTTGTATTTTTCATCTTTGCATGAACCAATCAAATTTGCAAACCTGCAAGAGACTAAAGCAAGTAGAAAAAAAATGGTTTGATTTTCAGTTTTGATCCGGTTTAGAAAAGTATTGATTCGAATCGAATACAGTTAACTAATTAATTAATTTTCATAATACAATAAAATTAAGTCATAGATAAACCTTCTTTAAAATACGTCCATATACCTCGAAAGGCATAAATCTTAAAAAATGCTTTTCGTGAAAAAGATTAGATCTTTAATGAATTTATTAAAATGTTTTAATATATACATGCCATATCACATAATTTCATTATCATATAGTTATGTGAGTATAGATATCTAATAATATAGTGTGAGCAGATGAACATTATTAATTAGCAACATAATAATATAACTTTTTGTAAAGAAGAGGGCATGCCGGCCAACTCTATACTAAAATCCAAAGGATGGAACCATGCTCAAACATTTTGCCTTATCATGGATGAAGATATCTTCATACTTAATTCATATATATTTTCAAATTCAGTCGGATTTGTACAAGGCACGATGATAATGGAGAGTTCAATATATATATATATTTATATCATATATGATATATGTGTGTCTATACACACAAACCAATCACATATTCTTTGGTTTAATTAACCGAGTACGCCAGTACGGCTTCTTATTTAATAAATCATTACACGATCATACCCAAAAAAAAAAAGATGAAGAGGAAATAACACAAGAAGCCGAATCGAAGCGAACTATGATCCAGTCAACTGCAAGAGGATATGGTATAATGAGAATATGTAAATAATAGCCTGCTAATAGTAAAGGATAGTGCCTCATAACGAACATACATATAAGTTAATCAAGTTACTAATGATAAAAGTAAAAAATTAATTTCCTTACATATCGTGTGTATATACAATATATTTCATGTATCTATTCATATATTCGTATTTTGCTGGAAAATATATTTTCATAATTATGTTATTAAATACTTTTCTAATTACAGAAATAATGAGAATATTATTATTTTTACATAATAGAAACTAGTGTTAATCTGTCAAAAGAATAAACAAACATTGCCTACCAAAAAAAAAAGAATAAACAAACATTTAATTATTAAAGCCTTAAAGAGTAGAAAGCAAATATATATATATATATATATAAGATATACACTTTTAAAAACAATTAGCTAGGATAATATAGTTGAGAGTGTATTGGCATTATTGCACAATTTGAAATTTGAAAATTCCTAAATATAAGAAAAAGAAAAAAAAATGCAAGTATACAACTACACAAGTTGCCAAGTGTTCTATCAGATTCTGGGGAAGACCAGCATCATTGTTCATAGTGTTAGAAGAAAAAAAAAGAGAAGCAACTTAATTATAGAATAAAGAAAAGTGAAAAGAGAAAGAGAAAACAAAAACAAAATATTGATATTATCTCGTTCTCCTTTACATGGGAGTGGAATCATCACTCACATATTGTCCAATAAAGCCTTCAATAATTAGAGATATATCACTCCACATATAATTTTTTTTTTTTAAATGAAAAATTCGCCACGTTACATGTGTATCACTTAATCTTATCTCCTGATTTTCTTAAAATATTTTTGATTATCAACAAAAAAAATAAGGGTACAGAATCGAAAATAGTTTGATTTGAAACCATTTTTTTTGGCTAAATTTCTCTTTTGGCCGGGAAACTTAACGCATACAAACACAATCCAAAGGTGTGCACGAAGTTGGCGAATTTTAGATTGGGAGGCAATTCTGTTTAATGCAACTAATATACTAACAACGTTGGAGCTGAAAATTACTAACAAGTGTATTATGTATACTGTATATGTTATTAAGGATCACTGTCTAAACAGATCAATTAATTAATCGCTACTGAACTGATTATATTCATGTATTTTACATATTATTTTAACTTAAAAAAAAAATTTAATATGAGATTTTGAATAAAGTTTTTCGAAATAATGGTTATAGTTTATTTCAAACCAAATTCCGCTAGGACGGACAACAAATTTTATTCGAGCAATATTACTACTTAAAATCAGAAATTTAGATATAAGTTTCATAAATTTTTAATTCAAATCAATTGATAAATGAACACGTAATTCTTATGTGTTACCCTAAATTCTTTGTAGTGTGATACTCTGATAGACGTCATAATTGGTTTAGGGTTTAGCCAAAAAAATGGTTAAGTTTCTTTGCATAATCGATTGTGGGAAAAAGTTTCTCGTCAAGTTTCCAACGATATATGCAATATGTGCCAACAAGGCAACAATAGATGGTTTTTTTTACAACATTAAAAATTAACGTTATAGCTGGGTAGAAAAAGGTACAAACCAATTTTGGGTCTATTTTCTATCAGATAAACTTACTAAAATTAATTACAATAGTATGGTTATAGAAAACTCCTGCATGGCTTGAATTACAGTAGCATAAAGAGATTATTTATGTATACTGACGATGAATGATTCGACGTGATCAGTTAGCTTTTAAAATGTCTTTGTTTTTATTTCTGGTGCATGCAGCAACATGATGTGTATTAAAACCTTTTTATCTGTCCCCCAATAGTTTGGCTACGTACATATATTAACTGACGTAAATGTTAGTTAGGTTCGGTTGCATATTCGTATTATTTAGTTGCTTACTTATATAATCTAGTGGACAACTAATTAAGCAACACAAATTCAATCTTTACTATATATCAAAGCGATAACAATTACTTTTTTTTGTGGCTATATAGATCAGATCAATTCACTTGAACTGGCGATTTTACTTATGATTTCAAATAACTGCATCGATAAAAAACGTACGAAACAAATTATGTAGGTTTTGTTGACGTTACTTATTGATCCCGAGATGTGTATCTTTATTAGAGACTTAGAGTCACATACTCACATAAATCGTTGTATCCATGACACCCCCCTCCTTGCTTCACAAATATTCTTGTCACACTTCTTGATTGGTGATTAATGCAATATTAGCCCTAGCAAGTCATGATCCTAATTAAATTCTGTCAATGCCATTTTTAAAAAGAAAATAAATAGGACCATTTATCCTTAGCTACGTCGAACTATATATAATTTACAATCATACATTCGTTCCTATTTTGTAGTCACATTCAAATTCATAAATTAAAAGAAGAAACATGAACTTTTTAATCATCCAAAACTTTTTCATAGACTAGAAATTTTTAAAGATTATTTCAAAAAAAAAAAAAAAATCTTGATATTTATCTAGTGGAAATAATAAATTCGACCTATCATCTCCTATCCTCGTCAATCTATCTTTTACATCTTTCTCTTTTTATATAGCCATATAGGGCCTCTTGATAAAGCCGACGTACTCGTTATCTTCATGCATGTTTTTTTTTAAAGAAAAGAAAATATATATTATCTTATAAATATATGATATTTGCATGGAACATAATCCCACGTCACGATTCACGATGGACATGGTTAGCCATGATTTGCCAAAAAGTTTGGAATATAAAGCATGCAATTACCCTATTTCGTCATCATATCACTCGATATAGATGGAGATTTCTCCTACACACCACCTTTCTCTTTTTGAATCATTGGTCTGATAAAAAATATACTATTTAAAGATGAAAAATATATATGGTTATAATAATAAAAATCTGTTGTCGATGTGAATGTAAATAACTGTTATATGAAAAACTGAAAATAATGTTTAAAGGTGTTGGACTCTGTGAAATAAAATGAATCTTTCTTTCCCCTTGGCCAATGAGTTTTAAGGTTCTTCCTTTGGCTGATTCTTCACGTCAAAAAGCAGATTAGAGGAACGCGGGATGCACACTGTCTTATTTAGATGTATTTAAATTTTGATGACAAACAAAAGTCGTAGTGAAGATGAGAGGTACAAAGTTACAACTTACAAACACATGTGTATAAGAAAATATATATATTTGGCGATTAAACACATTTAGGCGCGGCTACACTGACAAAGACATGCACATTGTTTAAAACCAAAGACACGTTGTAGCATAGCTTATGAATAGTTTATAATATTGACATTATATAATACTATAGAAGACAGTTGACATTAACTAGAACTGTAAAATCTGGACACAATAGATTAATAATCATACTGAAAATTGTTTTCGTTATGGCATTGTATTAAATTTAGTACAAATTATTTATTTGGTTCTAAAGATATATATATATATATATATATATATATATATATAAAATCACCATCATAACAATAACAGAACGTATACATGATAACGTACGTTTTTATACATGTATTAGTTTTTAATTTTTTTATCACTCGAGACTCGACAATGATACAAATGAAAATTTTCTCTTTTAACCTGCCTTCTGAATAGAAGTTATAGTATAATATCAACATTTATAGATATAGATATTTTAAAGATTTGGAAATAGATATTTGCATTATGCATACCTAGCTAGGTCCACCATAGCACAGAATGGTGATCAGCATGTTATGTAAAAATTGGCAAATGTAGAAAAAAAAAAAACGTCAATGACTTTGTTTTTGTCTTTGCATAAATATATATGTTTATTTTGATGAACAATGCATTTATACACATGTTTCAATTAAAATAGTATTAAGTTAATTTAAATTTTTCAAAAAATATATCAAACAGAACATTTAAGTTATATATATGCATTTTATGTTTACAGTTTATAAATATAAACATAATATATTAGTATATGAAATACAAATGAACGCAAATGCAATATATGTATTTACGTTCCAAACAATTAACTAATCTTAATATTGGTTATGTATATCAATCTTCCAGAACGCAAGTTGATGTATATAATGTAATGTTTATATCATTTATATATAATAGGGAAAATGAAAAGATAAACGAAGAAAAATAGAGAAGAAGATGATAGGATATATTAAAAAGAGTGAGAGCAACTTGGTATATTAGAAGAACCACATTTCAGTTCCCCTTTCTGCTTTGTTTTGTTGTTTGCTCACCTCTTATTTAGTTTTTCTTTTTCTTTCATCTCTTTCTCAAATTTTCGTCTACCATTCGAATTCTACAGGCTACAGCCTTACGTAGCAAGTTGAATACACCACGTGTATATATAATTAATCATATCATTTTCTCTAGTTGATGTGATATATATATTTGTAACGTATCTTTCGTTTTCGTTTGGGTGTATCCAAATATTACATATTTCGGCGTCTTTTCTATAACCAGTGATAAATGGAATCGGAATGATTCATTGAGTCATACTTTTTTTATATAAAATGTTTTTACTACATAAAATTTGTTTGTTAACTTGTAATATCTTTTTTTTTATTATTAAGAACAGGACCGAAGCTAGAGACCAGCCTTTGATCATCCATCGATCTCAAGGGGGAGTTTGAACTAATTTAGGGAAACAAGGCTCAGCTAGCTAGCTAGCTTCCTTTACAAAAATATATATAACAGTACTAAAACCCATGGTGTTTTGTGGTGAACCAGTCAATCAAATAACTCAAGCTTTGGTGGTGATTATCTTTACTTCCATGGAGCCAGTAATGCATAGGCTCCACTTGTAAATGAGATAGAGCATAGAGAAATAAGATTTTTTTTTTTAATTTTGTCGTAAAGAGAAATAAGATTTTTTTTACATACTAACTTTATATGCTATGGACTATGGAGACGCCGAAAAAACAAATGATTTATATGTTAATGATATCGAACAAAATTTGACTCTTTGAATCAGGTGATGAGTCATTCATAAAAGATTAAAGACGAATTATTTAGGTCCCTTTTTTTGCTTTGTTTTCTTGATGCACTAAACGGAAACATTACTTAGGCGCATTTATGAGAAATTATTGTCAATTACTGTTAGGAAAAGCTTGTAGTGGCCAGGAAAATTATACAGTATAATCAATTTATTAACTATAAATTCTAATTAATTAGTGAAAATAATTGTTTTCTGTCGCCACGACAATAGTTTATAATCATACATTTGATATTTGTGTACAGTGAGTGTTTAAGGAAGTGGAGTTTAACTATATATTGAATAGAAATACAATTCTGAAGCTTACTAATAATACAACGTAATTAACTTTTGATTATTTAATGAGTTTTTTTTATTATTGTTTTTTTTTGGTAGATATTTGTATGGTCAAAAGTTATTTCCATTATTATTAATTTGTGTTTTCCATTAATATGAATTAGATAGATTTATAATGGGAGATTCCTCCTAATTAAAGAGTGGAGAGAACAATACTGTCTGATTCAGATACTTGTAGATATTGATTTAGGCACAATATGGTGATTAATAGCAAAAAAAAAATGAAGAATACGAACGAGTGGTCGTGACAAAAAACCATTATGTAAACGTTTTCAACGACAACAATTATATACGTAAACAAAATCTCAGAATCAAACTAACAAAAAAGGCCATAAATATAGTATCAAACTATCTACATATTCACAAATTTAACCAGACTATATCTAAGATTTAAAATCGAATTTAGCATTTATAACTGAATAACTGATCAATGCATGTTATGTTAGTTTTTTTCATCCCGTCATTAGTATCAACTCCTGATTCTAACAAGAGTGATTTTATATATAGTTACAATGTTAATTAGATTATAGAAAAGAAAAACAAAAATATATTTTTCATTTAGATATTTATTGGTGGTATACCATATAGTCCCACCGACCACTTTATTTAAATCTTTTTTACCTTAAAGCAAAGACCACAACAAAATTCTAATTATTTTGAACTTTTCTGAGGTATATAAAGTTATCAAAGATCTGCGATACACACGTAACTAGGACAAGCAGAGCATAAACAGAAAAACAAAACACTATACTTAATATGGTTGTTCTTATTTATAGCTGAAACTTGAAACAATAAATTGAGGTCTTTCGAAGTACGTACAATACGTGAGTGTACGTACCGTTTACCGTTTACTGTTTGGATCTATACTGGTCTATGATAACGATACCATAATATTCATGGTTTTTCTACTAAGAACCTATTTATAGATGTAATGTAACCCCCAAAAAAAAAACTTTCTATATGTAATATATATGTGCTAACTGCTAAGCTTTTCTTTTTCTTTTTAAAGCTTTTTTTCTTGTTCTCTCTCGTTGGCGTCTTCTTGGCTATCTTTTTCTTGCAGTTACTTGTCCACGGCTCTGGCCGCTAATCACAAGCTCTCTGAGATTTAGACTTACAAAGTTTGGTCTCTTCTCTCCTTTTTTAAAAAAATCAGCTCTAGCTCCCAAACCATCGTTGCATAAGAAAAGAAAAACTCTAATTAACAACAACAAGATCCAATTAAAGCCACAATTCAGCATGTTAAGATAGATATAAATAGAGGATAAAGACATATAACGCTTAATTTCGAAACAAGATCAAATGAAGCTTACTTTGTTTCAGAGACTATTGGTGATTTCAGTTCTACGTGTTCGTGACGACATGTTTGCGAGTGCAACCTAGTTTAATCCGAATTCCATGAATTTAATTCTAGCTTTTTGGAGCAGCAAAACATATATACAGTTCCGAGTTTGAGTTTCCATTGCTCACATCCTTTATATAGCAACATGCTAACGATAAATTTAACACAAAGGATCATAGCTAGTCTAACAAAACATATAAGGAATTATATCATTAATATTTTTAACCACATATTAAAATAAGTTAGTTAATTATTTTAGACATAATCATCCGTCTGAGTATCAAAAAACAAAACAAAAAAGTTAGTCCATTGTTCAAACAAATATGGAGTTTTCTAGACGATGAACAATATTCTCGTTATTATGTACTTGAAATTATATATTTGAATCGATCGATGTCCTTTTCATTTATAACTTTTACTATAAAAAAGAAATCACCCAAAAGAATGAACTCTTTGAAAAATGAAAACCATGTGAAACAGCGTTATAAAGTTACTAATTAACCTAAATGGGTACGTTCAATAACCATAAAAGGTCCAAGATAGACTAAAGTTTTGCAAATGCAGTTCATGCTATTGTTATTTTGTCCTATTAGTTATGAATTATTGGAGTTTGGTTATCCCCAAATCAATCCACCATTATTTTTGTTTAAACAAAATGAAGCTCTTTATTTATTTACACCTACTACATTATTATGTATATTATACATAAAAAATGATCTACTCTTGACAACTGAGTAATTTTTACTACTTTTGTTTAATACGTAACGCTTGAAACTACGAAAGACGGTTCAACCTACTATCAAAATCTCGTCCTTGAAAGTGTAATAGCCCCAAATACAATACATTTACCCATTGATAGTAGTAAATTTTCAGGGAGTACAAAATAATGGAAGAGTTTGAAAACCACTGATCTACTTCAATTTTATAGCACGCTTGTCAACTGAACATAAATAGATATTTGTGTCCCCTAATCACAACAACCATATTTGAGGTCCTAACCTTCACTTACTATAGTTACTAGTGTGCACGACCAATTTTTGTCTATTTCATTTTGGAGCCTATATTAAAAAAAACTTGCATTTACAATCTAGCCAAAATAATATAACTTCATTTCGATATACAAGAATGATTTAGTTTCTTGATTTAAGTATAACTGTGGTTTAGTTTCTTTTGATAGTTCTTAAGAACTGAAATTTGTACTATATATCAATCTTATCCGAGTCTTAAGAAGAAAACAGAAAAAGAAACTAAAGATCTTATCCAAGTTTCAAATTTTGGTTAAGCTGTCTATTTCTCATTTGCTCGGTTTATTTTCCTCTTTAAAATGTAAGACAAAACGTGAATATTTTTAGTTATCTAATTTTGTTTGATATATGATATAAATGTGAACTCAAGTAAACTTGAAGCAGAAACTCTTTAAGTTATTAAACTTGGGGGTATAGACAAATGTTAATGATTAAGAAACGGCAAATATAAAGTAAGAAAAAAAATATTTTCTTAAAATTGAGAAACGTAAATTAGGATGAAAAGTGGCAAAAAGTGAAAACGGCAATTTATATTTACGCACAATGTCACGTGAAGTAATTGTCTAAATTTCTTGGAAACGTAATTTACGCAAGGACTTCATCATTTAATCCAATTCTTATGATAAATGAGGATATAAAATATAAACCATAGAAATTAATAAATGATAAATGTACTCACGTCAATAGGTATATGTGAAATAGGTAGAATCTAGACATAGAGCCCTTAAAGAAAGAGTTGGCCTAAATCGAAATCGACATGCATTATTTATGAAAAAGTTATTTTGGTGTTGGATTGGTTCTGTGCATACTTTTCTAATTGCATTTTATTTTTATAGTACACCAACAAAGACAATAATACTTTTACAAATTGTATTGTCACTTTTTTAAAAAAAAATATTGAAAATAATTATGACTCACGCAAAACATGTATCTTTATTTTCTTTCCCACACACATCCCTATCTTTCTTAAGACCTCTCCCCCTCTATATATACTTGAAGTCCTCAGAATGCTAAGGTCGTGCCATTAGCTTTTGATTTAAGAGAAACACTTACAAATACCTAAGATATCTTTCTTATTTCGAAGTAACTTTCTTCTCCCTTTCAAAGATCTTAGCTACATTCATGGCTCTCTTCGACACTCATAACACATGGGCCTTTGTTTTCGGCTTGCTCGGTACGAGTTCTCATCAAGTTCATCTCTCTCTAAAGTTATACTCAAATTTGATATAGTATTATATATATCACCATAACTTATATCAAGATTCTGATATCAAAACCGGTATATACATATCTATTAACACTATCTTCATTTTTTTAATTGTGTAATTTTCAGGAAACGTCATTTCCTTTGCTGTTTTCCTCTCTCCCGTGTAAGTATTTTTACATCGTTAATTACCTCACCTCTGTTTTCTTCATAAATATGTCCAACGCATATGTTTATGTTACCATATCTAACTCGCTAGTACTAAAATGAACATATGATACAAACCTATTGCGAAATTTTAATATAACTAAGAGTTAGATATTGATTCGGTTATGGATGCAGGCCAACGTTCTACAGGATTTGTAAGAAGAAAACCACAGAAGGATTTCAATCTCTTCCTTACGTGGTGGCGCTCTTCAGCGCAACGCTTTGGCTCTACTATGCTACTCAGAAGAAAGATGTCTTCCTTCTCGTCACCATCAACTGTTTTGGTTGCTTCATCGAAACCATCTACATCTCCATCTTCGTTGCCTTCGCAACCAAAAAAGCCCGAGTATTTGTTCATTAACAATATATATGATGAATATTATATTGTATAATTTAATTATGATATACGTGTTCCGATATCTAATGATTATTTTTGGTGCAGATGCTCACAGTGAAGCTTCTGTTGCTAATGAACGTTGGAGGATTCTGTGCGATTCTTCTTCTCTGCCAATTCTTGACTAAAGGAGCCACACGTGCGAAGATCATTGGAGGAATCTGTGTCGGATTCTCTGTATGCGTTTTCGCTGCGCCGCTTAGCATTATCGTAAGTAGTAGTAGTCTCTAGCTAGCTATTGTTACATATAATTAACTAAACATGGAAAATATGATTTTGACTAATTAAAATTTATATGAAATAACAGAGAACGGTGATAAAGACGAAAAGTGTGGAGTACATGCCGTTTAGCTTATCCTTGACTCTTACCATCAGTGCGGTCATATGGCTCCTTTATGGTCTTGCTCTTAAAGATATCTACGTTGCGGTAAGACATAATAATCATTATGATCACGATCATCATTATTTGCATGAAGTGGATTGCTTTTGTTTCTATCTACCTGAGCTTGTGAAGCTAATCATAAAATAAAGATGGGATATGGTTTCACAAAAAGCAAAACCCTTTTGTTTGGTATTATTGTCGTTTTACATTTAATAATCCCACTAAACACTAAAGATACTCCCTTCTTTTATATTTTTAAAAAGACAAAACCTTAAAAAGATTACATCTTTTACAAAAGACTTCTATCTACATCTATATATCACATAAACTTCTATATAACACGTAATAATTTTTTTTATATTGTTTCTAACAATAATTAATTAGGAAAAAACTTTAGTTTAAAACGATTTTTAATCGGGATGATGGTTCAATAGAAGTAAAAAACCTCAAAATTCAAATATAAATTAATAATAAAAATATATATAAAGTGTAAAGTTCATATAAAAAAAAAAGTAGGTATATTGCTTTGAGCACTGATAAATTTTATCTTTAATTTTCCCCTTTATATAATTTTTTTCTGTCAACTTCGCAGTTCCCTAACGTGATTGGGTTTGTGCTCGGTGCACTACAAATGATACTTTACGTGGTTTACAAATACTGCAAAACGCCGTCGGAATTGGTTGAGAAAGAACTCGAAACCGCGAAGTTGCCTGATGAAGTGAGCATCGATATGCTGAAGCTAGGCACACTAATTGCTTCACCTGAACCAGCGGCAATCACAGTTGTCCGACCGGTAAACATGTGTAACTGTAACGATCGAAAGGCTGACATTGAAAATGGTCAGGGGCTAGTTAGAAACACTGCAGCAGCAGCTACATGAAGTGAAGTTACAATATTTTAAGAAACCTATTTGTTGACTATTTGACTTTGTACCCTTCTTGATATACCCACCAGTCACCGTCGTTCACGTGTACTTGTTTCAGCTGTCGTAGTTTTCTGAGTTTATCAAAAAAAAAGTGTGCGAAGTTGAGGATTAAATTACTTGGGAATTAACATTTTTCCTGAGTTAATTTTTCTCTTCTTCTTTTAATTATGGGATAATGTAATTATATTATCTGTTCGATATAAATATTTCTTATTTTCCAAGTTGAAAATATTTATGAGTTTTTAAAAATAAAATAATTTATGTTTAAATGGAGTAGAAATAGATTATATATATATATATATATATATATTACATATTCCTAATAATAATATGATCCAAGAAATAACATCAGATAATACATACCAAACAACAAGATGGATGGGGAAAGAAAGAAAAACAAACTAGATGGATTAAGTAACCCTCAGCTCTTACATATATCTTAATAAAAATAACAAGCATAAATCAGGGAAGGTTAAATAAAAACCTATCTTTGGGATTTAGTTGCATAAGTCATGTCACCATATGGGATTGATGAACCCATGTTGATCGGTGCACTAGGACCCGGATAGGAAGGTAGAGGATAATGCTGAACACCAGGAGTCATGTGAGGTTGAGCGAAATGGTTCATGTTTGTTCCAAAATGTGAGGGCATTGGTCCAACCATTGGTTGGTTCATGGTGGACAACGTCGTTCCATACACAGGAATACTGGCTGGTGGTGGTGGCAAAGCCGCTTGTGCGTTCCATATGGTGCACGGTGGTGGTGGTCGTGGTGGCAAAGCCGCTTGTGCGTTCCATATGGTGGGTGCACCATATGTTGGAAGGTTTAGCGATGGCTGTGAGATGGCTTGAGTATTCCATATGTGGGGTCTTCCATGCATCGGAAGGTCTAGTGATGGTTGAGAAGTGGTTTGAATGGCTTGGTTGTTGGAGGTAGAAGCAAGATTGACGTTTCCGTTTTGCCATGTGCGGATTGCTTCTTGTTTTGGTGAGATGTTTCTGTTTTCTTCATCAACGGTTATGTCATGAATGCTTGCCCTGTTTCTGTGTTTGTTCTTTGAGTTCAGACGTTGAAAGTATTTTTGAGCATGACTTGCAACCTGAGTTGGTGTTCTTGTCCTCACAGAGTTACGAGAAATGCTAAGCCAATCACCTTTCCCATACTTATCCAAACCAATAAGAAATTGTCTATTTCCATTATTTGAAAAAAAAAAAAAAAGTGTGAGAATCAACGTCAAAATTCAACAATTTTGGTTCATATCAAACTTAAAAGGTACAAATCAAAGACAATGGAATGATAATACATATTAAATAAAGTGAAATCTTATGTTAGCGAAAAGAGAAAAAATCAAAGCATTTTGAGTTTTATATTCAGTTACCTAATTACTGGCCAAACAAAAAAATGATTATGCCATAATATTGCAATCAGAACAAAATAAACACACAATCTATATACAAAGTTACATTAAAAAAACAAGTGAAGAGAAGGAACCTGTGTTCATTTGATGTCCAAGAAACTCCCTTTCGTCGTTTGTGCGTGAGTTTTTCTTTGCCTTTACCTCTAGCATTGGGATTTGGTTCTTCTGGAACACCATAATCTGGAAGAGGTACACGTCCAGATTCAATATCCATAACATCACGAACTAAAATATTGTAACGCTCAATAATTTGTTCAGTAGTTTTCCCAGGAACAACTGCAGCAATGTTTTCCCAACAAATCTGTGTTTCATCGTCATAAATTGCAAGGGCTCTCTCCAAAGCAATATCATCATCCCTGCTCCAAGATGAACCAACACTAGTGTTCCATCCCAAATTCATTTTCCATGAAAAAACTCAAATATTTTAGACCAAATACTCTCCGGCTAAAGAAAAAAAAAAAAAAATGCTCTAGAACGATATGATGACTTCAAATTGTAAAGCTTGGTTTTATAAGCCCACAAACTAGCTTTGAAAGACTTGTAAAGACTATAAACTATAAAACCACAGATGGAAAGATATCAAAATTACACATGTTCTATATATACTATTTATAGTCTAAAAACATTATTATATTCATAAAATAAATTAAAACACATTATTGTTATTATTTTTCTTTCCTTTTTTCCCTTATTTTATTTTCCCCTAACCATATATGGTGCTTATAATAAATTATATCATATGACAGATGGCAAACAATATCAATTGCTACTTAATATTTGCAAAATAATATATAATGATATAAATATTATTTTTTGGGCAGCATATAGAAATAAATCTTTATTTCTACATTTCCATTTTTATAGTATTAAATAAAATTGTGCTTAGACCTTGCCAGGTTCATTTGAGGTGTCAACTGTCAAGCAACAATTATTCAAGTCTAAAAAAATTTAAGTCATTATGGGGAAACTTAAAATTTATTATATACAATTTACTTTTTTCTCTCAAAACTTTTACTATAAACATTACACTAGAATTTGTACATGCGTACACGTGAGATTTTAATTTAAAATATTTTCTATAAATAAAAATACTTGAACTCAAATATAATCATTCAAGTTATTTGAGTATTAATATATATACATTACACTTACTTTACTAAGTGATATATAACATATATATTGTTGATGTTGATGATAATGTTTTTTTGACAAATAAATAATTTGATATATATTACGTGGTAAAATGAAAATTAAATGCAAACACAAGTTGTGTTTTTTGCAATCATCTATTGGAGACACGTGAGCACTTGTTCTTTTCTGTCGTTTCTCACAGCAGGTCTGAGAGTTGCTGGTAAAAGGGCTTTTTACGGACAAGTATACAAAAGACTAGAAGCAAATGATGGTTTTGTTATTTGGAAAAGATTTGGATAAGATACAAAAATTTCTATTAGGTTACACTTTTCAGAACAATATCATATCGTTATAACATTTTTACCAAGCTTGCTTTACCCATTTAAGCAAATGTAGTGTACCATAAAAGATTTCTTGACTAATTCATGAATGTTTCTATCTTATCTCACTTTACATGACTACATGACTAAATGGTGTAGCCCGACTTGGAATCTAAAAATCTATTTAATAATGTATGTCATTTATATTTTTCTACAAACTCATTCGTTTTCACACAATGAATGAGATGTCAAAGACTTTAATTTAGTCATATGCATTATTATCTTTTCACGTTTTAGTAATTTATTTTCAAACATTTTTAACTACAATTGTTTCATTATTATCTACCATGCACTCGTTGTCTTTTCACATCTACGTTCTTTTCATCTTCTATTGACTCACATATAACACATATTAGACTTTAAATTGATTTAAAAAAATTATAAATATTTTCTGTTTAATTAATATTTAATACTCAAATGTGGATTAAAAAAATTTGTTTCAATTTATGAAATATCAATTTTTTCCTTTTTGATAATCTTATAAACTAATATTTACCTTTCAATTTTATTTTTCCTTTTTAAAATTTTAGATATACAATTACATAAATTTTGTTTTATTCTACCATGAATTTAAAATTTAATTTTGTTCTAAAACTCACTAACATATTTAAAATTTTAAATTATGATCAATTTAAAAGAAAAGTTTAATTATATTATTACCACTGAGAAAAAATTTCTATATTATTTTTCTTATTTTTAACAATTCAACTATTTTACATAATTAATTTCTAATTTATTTAAACTTTCTATTAATCATAAATCATAAGTAACATAAATATGCACTAAATAAATATTTTAAGTTTATTTTAAAGTAGAAAAATAATGTTGTTTAGGTGGATGTTTAGGTGGCAGAATGAGAAGATAGAAAAAACTAACTTTATAGATATAGATTGTACACACATTATTCAGTACAAAATTATTTAGTAGAATTTTATTTTTGCCTCAAACATTTACTTAAATGTGTCAGACTTAGCTTTTACAATCGTGTATATGGTAGATCATTTTTTCTTCTGATCATTTAAATATGTCATGTCTAGTACTTATTGGTTTTTTTTTTCAGTTTATTAAAGGGGATCAATAGTTTAAATTGTTTAATAGTACAAATTGTTTAAGAGTGTCTTCAGTAGAGTCTTAAATGTCTTCCTAAAGATAATTTTATTTCTCTCTCTTAATGAATATCTTTAATCTAATATTAAAAAATTAGGGAGGACACCCCATTTATAACCAATGGAGATTCCATGATGATCTTTATATCATCAATACAATAAAAACATAATGCCTTTCTTTCCATTGTTGACACCTCAACATTTTGGAGAATCCTAGAGCTGACACTTCAGTCAAAACAGGTAGCTAATCAAATTATAAGAATTAATACAGCTCAATTTTGATATCCAATAATATTCATCTCTCCTTCCATGTCATTTTTTTTAATTCATTTGCTACATTAAAAATAAGTAGCCCAAGCCTAATAGCAAAATCCCATTATATATGAATCTAATTGTACTCATAATTAAAAGCCCAGTAAATAGCTCAAATCGTAGAAAGCTAAATCATAAATAGGTGAAAAAATGGTTGTCTCAACAAACCCGGAATCTAAGATCGAAAAGCATAGATCCTATTTTTTTATTGTTGACCTGATGATTATGGAGATTGAATCTGAAAGTTTGTGAGAATTACGGTGAAGTTTGTTGTTCCTTTCCCTCCACATCACTTTCCATTTTCTATTCCAAAATACTTTACCTTAACGGAGACAATAAGAAAGATTGGAATATTAGATGTTCATTGGAGATAAGAAAAATATCAGCCAAAGCGATGATGTTGCTTTGTATTTCTTCGTAGACAAACTTTGAATCCGGTAAGAGATACTGTAAAGCACACGGCTTCACAGATAAAAATTATCTCTGGAAATAGAAAGATAATGAGAAGTAAGAGTATGAACGCCGTTGGAAAGCTACAACGAGGAGATATAGTTAAAAGTATGTGGTGAGAGTCAATACATGTTTTGGTGTGAGGTAGTTGAAGAGAGACGAAGAGGATGAAATTATGTCTCTGCTTCAGGCCTGAGTGCCTGACACATGTGTGAGTTGTTACTTCGTGTTTTGGAGACTCTCCATGTTTTTTATTGGGCCTTTAAGTTTGGCTTTCACTTGTTGTTTAGATTATGATAACATTTAGTGGATAATACAATAACACTAAATTATGTATACAAAACAATAATTATACAACTTATATACAATAACTATGTCATCTAATTGATAAAAATAATTTTAGAAAATGAAACTCTATGCTAAATATTTCCAGTACAATTCAAACTATAGTTGTGCATCATAAATATCTTGAACGGAAGATGTTTTATTAAGTGTGATAGTGGATGAAAATATACACATATATTACAATATAAAGACAAATTAATTATTTGTACAAAGTTATACACATACACTAAAAACATAAGAAAAAAAATATAATGATTCACTGTACAAGACATTTATTTTATAAAATAATATATATATATACTTTACATCATAACATATTATACGTACGTCTTTGAGAGAGAATTAGTTTGAACCCGGATTTGGTGAAAAGGTAATAGAGGTGAGTACCATTGGCCCCCTTGCTTCTTATATATATCTTGTTTCAAAATTTTCATGAAATATTCATAATTTTTTACTCATAACAGTTTTGTATGAACTCTCTAAGAGAGCTACTAATCCTCTTGCTTCTCTCAAAAGAAGAGTATGTAATGGACCATGATTCTAGACTAAATAACATTAGTTTGTTAAGTGTTAGAGATTGAAAGACCAATATTGTTTACTTGATTAGTTTTAAACACATCCTACAAAAAAATACTGCACATATCCTAGCTATTTACTAAATAACATTAGTCTGTATGTTTGTTTTTGTTGCATTTTCTGATTTGCATATAGGGTATATTCCAAGTATGGTTACTTTTAACATTGATTTGTACTCATTACCTATATAAGGAGAGGCTGTTAAAATTTCTGCCTGTACATGTTTCTATATTTGGAAATTTAGGATTGATAAAGTTCATAGGTTTTATAAGCGACTAAGCTAAACAATAATAATGGTGCTCTAATGCATCATAATACAAGAAAAAANATACAACTTATATACAATAACTATGTCATCTAATTGATAAAAATAATTTTAGAAAATGAAACTCTATGCTAAATATTTCCAGTACAATTCAAACTATAGTTGTGCATCATAAATATCTTGAACGGAAGATGTTTTATTAAGTGTGATAGTGGATGAAAATATACACATATATTACAATATAAAGACAAATTAATTATTTGTACAAAGTTATACACATACACTAAAAACATAAGAAAAAAAATATAATGATTCACTGTACAAGACATTTATTTTATAAAATAATATATATATATACTTTACATCATAACATATTATACGTACGTCTTTGAGAGAGAATTAGTTTGAACCCGGATTTGGTGAAAAGGTAATAGAGGTGAGTACCATTGGCCCCCTTGCTTCTTATATATATCTTGTTTCAAAATTTTCATGAAATATTCATAATTTTTTACTCATAACAGTTTTGTATGAACTCTCTAAGAGAGCTACTAATCCTCTTGCTTCTCTCAAAAGAAGAGTATGTAATGGACCATGATTCTAGACTAAATAACATTAGTTTGTTAAGTGTTAGAGATTGAAAGACCAATATTGTTTACTTGATTAGTTTTAAACACATCCTACAAAAAAATACTGCACATATCCTAGCTATTTACTAAATAACATTAGTCTGTATGTTTGTTTTTGTTGCATTTTCTNTTCCAAAATACTTTACCTTAACGGAGACAATAAGAAAGATTGGAATATTAGATGTTCATTGGAGATAAGAAAAATATCAGCCAAAGCGATGATGTTGCTTTGTATTTCTTCGTAGACAAACTTTGAATCCGGTAAGAGATACTGTAAAGCACACGGCTTCACAGATAAAAATTATCTCTGGAAATAGAAAGATAATGAGAAGTAAGAGTATGAACGCCGTTGGAAAGCTACAACGAGGAGATATAGTTAAAAGTATGTGGTGAGAGTCAATACATGTTTTGGTGTGAGGTAGTTGAAGAGAGACGAAGAGGATGAAATTATGTCTCTGCTTCAGGCCTGAGTGCCTGACACATGTGTGAGTTGTTACTTCGTGTTTTGGAGACTCTCCATGTTTTTTATTGGGCCTTTAAGTTTGGCTTTCACTTGTTGTTTAGATTATGATAACATTTAGTGGATAATACAATAACACTAAATTATGTATACAAAACAATAATTATACAACTTATATACAATAACTATGTCATCTAATTGATAAAAATAATTTTAGAAAATGAAACTCTATGCTAAATATTTCCAGTACAATTCAAACTATAGTTGTGCATCATAAATATCTTGAACGGAAGATGTTTTATTAAGTGTGATAGTGGATGAAAATATACACATATATTACAATATAAAGACAAATTAATTATTTGTACAAAGTTATACACATACACTAAAAACATAAGAAAAAAAATATAATGATTCACTGTACAAGACATTTATTTTATAAAATAATATATATATATACTTTACATCATAACATATTATACGTACGTCTTTGAGAGAGAATTAGTTTGAACCCGGATTTGGTGAAAAGGTAATAGAGGTGAGTACCATTGGCCCCCTTGCTTCTTATATATATCTTGTTTCAAAATTTTCATGAAATATTCATAATTTTTTACTCATAACAGTTTTGTATGAACTCTCTAAGAGAGCTACTAATCCTCTTGCTTCTCTCAAAAGAAGAGTATGTAATGGACCATGATTCTAGACTAAATAACATTAGTTTGTTAAGTGTTAGAGATTGAAAGACCAATATTGTTTACTTGATTAGTTTTAAACACATCCTACAAAAAAATACTGCACATATCCTAGCTATTTACTAAATAACATTAGTCTGTATGTTTGTTTTTGTTGCATTTTCTGATTTGCATATAGGGTATATTCCAAGTATGGTTACTTTTAACATTGATTTGTACTCATTACCTATATAAGGAGAGGCTGTTAAAATTTCTGCCTGTACATGTTTCTATATTTGGAAATTTAGGATTGATAAAGTTCATAGGTTTTATAAGCGACTAAGCTAAACAATAATAATGGTGCTCTAATGCATCATAATACAAGAAAAAACAAATTTGATTTTAGTCTATAATTTCATTACAATAATAAAATAAAAAATAACCAAAAACAAATAATAAAAAAACCTAAAAACAAATTATTACCAAGAAAAATTGTCAATAATAATAATGATTTTTAATTACAAACACCATAAAAAAAATATCCTTAATATTATTAAAATAAAACAATACAAAAAACAATCCTGCAGCGTAGAACGGACACTATCCTAGTGTATTTTGAAAACTCGGTAACAGCAGCCATCGTAAAAAGTATAAACAAAGCCAATTGATTTACTCTCTCATTTTTAACTTGGCAATATTCAATATTTTGGTAAAAAATTTAGTGATTAGCAATTGAAGATCACTCCACTATGTTATCATTAGCATTAAATAGAATTTAAAATGTAGCAATACAAATTAGTTTAGTTGGCAGAAAACAAGAATGTAAATAACCTTTTTAACTAAAAATATCATCTATGTATTTTCCAAAAAAAAATAATTAATAAAATTTAACTAAATTTCCTATAAATTAATTGAGAAGCATTCTCAAAAGCCAATGTTGACGTGTAGTGCTCACTGTAGCCCATTATATATTTGGCTTATCTTACATTAATATTTATCCTAATTTTACATTGATATAGTCAAAAGGAATTTTCAGAAGAATACAATTAATATCTAATCTTCGACCTAATCTAGGACTAGGTTTTCACCGAAGGGATTTGATAGTTAACGGTTGGTTTTTATTTTAGAGTTTCGTCTTTGAGACTGTTCTTTTACGAAATTACAATGCTTATGTCCAGTTTGCTTCAAGGTTGTGTGGCTTGTGGTATGGCCAGTGGCGGACCCAAGAAATAAATTTAGGGAGGTCAATTACAAAACAAAAAAAATATTTGTGTCATATTCCTTTTAAGAGTGGCAATGGTGAAGCCAATCCAAGTTCTATCCAAAGAGAGTGGCAACGGCTTACTTACTGCATGATGGGGATTGCGTTTGACTGTTATTGATACTTCTATATCCCCTGATCAACGAAATGTGATTTTATCTGGAAGCGATGATAATCTCTGCAAGGTGATTGTTTTTGTTGATGCGTTGATTTATTGGGAGAGATAAGCTCTGGTTTATTGCTGGTGGCTAACTGTTTTGTCTCTGCAGAATCAAGAAGAAAAAGCCGGTGGCAATTGCTCTGCTTACTCTCTCTGCAAAAACGTTCACAGCAAGCGAAATAGTGAAAGCTGCTAATAACTTTCGATGATGGAACTAATGTAGCAGTTAAAGTATTGAAGATAGATGACCATCAAGGTAGCCAAGAGTTCTTGGCTGAAGTTGAAATGCTTAGCCGTCTTCATCACATAAATGCTCTCTCTTACGCACTTTGAGCCTAGTTGATCTTTATCTATCCTCATCTTCTTAGCTTGTTGTTTAATACTTTTACAATATTGGTTGTCTTTCTTTTTCAGTAATCAGCTTCCTACTAGTTCCAATTCTGACATGACTAGTGATCATGGTGTTGCGAGGAACTATTGAAGTCTACTGGTAGAGAGAAGTAGCTCAATCGTCGACGCCAAGCCTCCATTGATGTTTCGAAAAAGGCAGGCAAGTCAGACCACACCAACCCAACATCTCAGGCAAGTCAGACCACATCGAACAAGTCAACACCTTCTTTCTCGTTCATTCTCAATCCTATTTTCATGCATCTCTTGCTTTCTCAATGTATGGTCTATATATGTGTTTTGCTTGTTTTTGATTCAGATTCTGCCAAAAAAAATAGCTTCTTTCATCATTATAAAACATTTAACATTTTTCTTCTTCTTTATTTCTTTCTTTTGATTTTTTAGTTTAAGAAACATTGATAGGGTTCTCTAGTGGAAGATTGTTTTGTTTAAAATTCTTAGTGTGTTGTTTTGTTTAGTTTAATATTAATTATATTATTATTTTAATTATGAGTAACTTATATGAATTGCTCTGGTGGAGATGGTCTAATTGATAAAGGTGGAGATGGTCTAATTGATAAATTTAAGTACTAATAATCAATTTTCTAGAAAAGAAGTAGAAATAAATAGATAAATAAATAAAATTTATGATTATACAGTAACAAAGGGAAGTCTACGAACGCAAATCGAAGCGGCTAGTAAATAAGCCCGATTCATCATCAATCGTGATTCGTGGTTCAATCTAACGGAGTGCGATTCCTTTTTTGTGGGTTTCGCCGTGATTCGATCTTATCATCTCTGAGCATGTGAGATTGGAAAACCCTAGTTTACATCTCTCTCATTTCAAGGCTATTATTCCAATTTCAAGGTTCGTCTCTCTCCCTCTCCCACTTAGTAGATCTGCTTCACAATCGATTCTTCTCTCATTAGGGTTGTGAGATTTTTCTATGCAATTTTATCTTCTTTTGCGCGATTTTGTGTGGTTTCGATTTGTTATTGTGGGATGCGATTAGTGTAACGTTGTGCAGGTCAATCGAACTTCAGGTTTTTGGTTTTTTTTGAGATGTCGACCTTTCGCGTGGGAGGGAAGGTAGTGGAGAAGGTTGATTTGTGTAGGAAGAAACACTGGGTGTGGCGTTTGGACGTTTGGCCTTTTGCGATTCTCTATTCACTATGGTTGACTACGATCGTGCCCAGCATAGACTTCACTGATGCTTTCATTGCGTTTGGTGCTCTTGCTGCTACTCACATCTTAGTCTTGCTTTTCACTGCCTGGTCTGTCGATTTCAAGTGTTTTGTCCACTTTAGTAAGGTAAAAAACCCTGCAGTACTCTTAGCGTTGCTTTCTTTAACGGATGAATCCTGAGTTACAGGTATTGATTGGCCCTGTGTCTCTGTATTGAATCAACAGGTTAACAGTATCGACCAGGCTGATGCATGTAAAGTTACCCCAGCCAAATTTTCTGGCTCTAAAGAAGTTGTGCCTCTTCATTTTCGTAGCCAAGTAAGTTCATTCTATGTTTTATGTGTAATAGTTAAGTTGTCACCAAAGTAGTCTCCATGAATGGTTTGGCTTTTTATAGTGATAGCTAGCCTTATGTTTTCTGTGTTTCTCGTTGGTTCTCATGATGTATGCAAGTTGAGTGTTCTTCCTCCCTTAACAACGAATACTATGTCATGGTAGTGGTAGCCTTTTTTTGTAGTGGTAGCCATAGTACAGAAAAATTTAATGAATTAAAGCCCTATACTATTTGAATTCTCTATGGCCTAGAAATGCTTGATTTTATCAGTACTCCTCATGTTTTTAACAGTTTTAAGTCTTTTGCTGTTTGCAGATGACAGGTTCGGCATCCTCGGGAGACCTGGAAGAAATTTTCTTTGACTTCCGGAAGCAGCGTTTTATTTACTCAAGAGAGCTAGGAGCCTTTTCCAAGCTTCCTTACCCCACAAAGGAAACATTTGGTCATTATTTGAAATGTACTGGTCATGGTACTGAAGCTAAAGTTGCCGCTGCCACTGAGAAGTGGGGAAGGAATGTGTAAGTTGCCTTGTAATTTTTCCTTTACATTTATCTATCACTTGTTCGCTGTAACGTAGATTATTGAGGTTTATATTCTATTGGCAATTTTTCCGATCGTCTCTTAATTTGTGCATTCTGTTTTTCTTTTATTGTGTTTAACTTACCTCTATTAAAACATTTCTCAATGTAAATATTCAAAGTTTGTTGTTCTTTTATCTTGCTTGATACTATATATTTGTGTCTTGCAGATTTGATTATCCGCAACCTACATTCCAGAAGCTAATGAAAGAAAACTGCATGGAACCATTTTTTGTATTTCAGGTGTTGTTTACTTGACAATGCACGTATCTTAAAGCTCTTTTTTTTGTATTTATTGTGGCTTTACGCATTGTGCTTCTTCCTCATTTTGCAGGTTTTCTGTGTGGGTCTTTGGTGCTTGGATGAATTTTGGTACTACAGTGTGTTCACACTATTCATGCTTTTCATGTTCGAGTCAACAATGGCCAAAAGCCGCTTGAAGACATTAACCGACCTAAGACGTGTTAGGGTGGACAGTCAGACCGTGATGGTGTATCGATGCGGGAAGTATGTAACTGAATAACACCATTGTACACCATAAATGGTCGTTTTTGTATTACTGATGTGTCTAAATAAGTCAAATTTTAGGTGGGTGAAGCTCTTAGGTACAGATCTGCTTCCAGGAGATGTTGTGTCCATTGGGCGACCTTCAACTCATACTGGAGGAGAGGATAAGACAGTACCAGCAGACATGCTTTTACTGGTAGGAAGTGCTATTGTAAATGAAGCCATTTTGACAGGCGAGTCAACTCCCCAATGGAAGGTACTTTTTCCTTAAAATACTCTTTGCTTGTTATATGGCTTCTCTTGAAATTCTGCTCTCTGGACTTTGAGATTTTAGTAGTTCTGAATTATAACATTGCATATACAGTAATTTGGTTTTTGTCATCTTACTTGCCATTCTTATTATCGCATCAGCAGTTTCTCTCACGATGTGTAATAGGTTCCAGTATATTTCTTTTTAACTCTGAATTATCATTATTAACTAGTGAACAATACTTAGTCCATGATAGTGATATTGCTTAACCCGTACATTAGAATGTCCATATGTGTTGTGACCTGACTTCTGTAGGTTAGTGACCTATGTTTCACTGATTATATGATGGCTATTATAGGTTCCAACTGTTGGCGTAGGATCTGATGAAAAATTATCGATCAAAAGGGATAAGAATCATGTTTTATTTGGCGGTACTAAAATCTTGCAACATTCACCTGACAAGGTATTCCATCTCAGCAATATCAACCGTTTCTTCTTTCGTGCTTTCTCCAAATTCTGTTTTATACTGATTAATGTTTTTGGTCAGTCCTTCTCTCTGAAAACCCCTGATGGTGGTTGTCTAGCTGTTGTTCTCCGAACTGGATTTGAGACGAGCCAAGGAAAACTAATGAGGACAATTTTGTTTTCTACAGAAAGGGTTAGAGATCTTTCCTTTATTGTTGTTTCATTTCAGCATGCTTGAGAATCTTGATTGTTCTGATCTGTGGTAAAAAAATTAGGTGACTGCAAACAGCTGGGAGAGTGGTCTGTTCATATTATTTCTAGTGGTATTTGCCGTGATAGCTGCGGGTTATGTTCTTGTAAAGGTATGGTAATATTTTTTTGTGGTTCTTATCAAATAAATATGTCTCTATACTAGTGCTGAGGAAACTTCTGTGCAGGGTCTCGAGGATCCTACAAGGAGCAAATATAAGCTTTTGCTAGGCTGTTCACTCATCATCACCTCAGTGATCCCACCGGAATTGCCTATGGAGTTATCCATTGCTGTTAATACATCATTAATTGCTCTTGCACGACGTGGAATATTTTGCACAGAGCCTTTTAGGATCCCTTTTGCTGGGAAGGTATTATCTATTGTGCCTCATTTGGCTATTTGCTGGTCTTAAGTACTCTAGATGTTAAGCACTCTTTTAAGGAATGAGTATTTGTTCCTGATTGTACTGTTGTCTTACTAGTGTCACACTTTCCTTTTTTTGCTGACAGGTTGATCTGTGTTGTTTCGATAAGACTGGTACACTCACGTCAGATGACATGGTAAGGTCAAGTGAAAGGTTCTGCATATATGCCTGCTTGATTTTGCTTATGATCAATTCATTATTGTTGCCTCTACATAGGAGTTCCGAGGAGTTGGGGGATTGTCTAATTGTGAAGAAGCAGAGACTGATATGAGCAAGGTTCCTGTACGCACATTGGAGATTTTGGCTTCTTGTCATGCCTTGGTCTTTGTAGACAACAAGCTGGTATGAGAAATACAATTTCTTTTCCTTTTTGATGTCGAAAAACTCAATTTCCTGGTATCGATTTTGCTGCTTTCCCTGTTTTTTTGGCTGTGAGAAACTTCATTATTGTGACCATTTTGATCTTTGCACACATGTTTGGTTATATTTCTGATATCCGATTTTTATGTAGTTTACTTATTTCTTCAGAAAGTTTGAAATGAATCTTAATGTACGAGTCCGCATGTGATAATGATACATTTACTAATAGGCATCTTTCTGAAACTGCTTGTAATTTGCTTTTGCATTACGAATCATCATTTAAAAATCTGCATGTCTTACTCTGTTTTCCAATACTCACAGGTTGGTGATCCACTTGAGAAGGCTGCACTTAAAGGAATTGACTGGAGTTACAAAGCTGATGAAAAGGCCTTGCCTAGAAGGTAATTATTGATCCCTTATACTATTGTTCTGATTTTTTTTGTCTATTGGGGCTATGTAGCCTTGGGAATACAATCCATATTGCTTTTTAAAACAAGAACTAATAAAAAGATGCTTACTGCATTTTAAAATATTACTTTCCACATAAATGTTGATGTTGCGAGGTTCACTTAATGGTTTTCTCTTCCTAGAAAGGCATATTCTGGCGTTTAGATTGGACAGTGTATATGAAAAGATTATGCCTAATTGTGGATTGTGGATTATGGGAAGTAAAGTTTAAAAATGATAGCTTATAGTATTTGCATCACGTGGGGGATGACACTTTAGTCTCTGCTTTAATTTTATTTGACTCCTCATTCTGTGGGCATATTGCGTATCTATCACTTTCTTTGAAGCTGATATGATATATGCCTTAATGGTCATTCTCTAAATAGCTTACAATTTTATTTCTATTTAACCTCGAAAATTTTGCTTGCATAAGCCAGAAAGTTGGTAATTTTTTTTGTTATTGTTTGAAGAGCGTTCTCCGCACATATTAAGAAGCTTTTTCTTATTGTTATCTGTTAATCCTCTGCAGAGGAAACGGCAACTCAGTGCAGATTATGCAGAGATACCATTTTGCTTCACATCTGAAGAGAATGTCAGTTATCGTTCGTATTCAGGAGGAGTATTTGGTGTTTGTGAAGGTCTGCTTAATATATCATTCTTGTAGACCAAATTTTTTATCCGTATATCCAAATGTTGGATGCTTATATATAACTTATTTTTCAGGGTGCGCCAGAGACCATCCAAGATAGGCTTGTGGATGTGCCAGCACAATATATCGAAACATATAAGAGATACACACGCCAAGGATCTCGGGTTCTAGCCCTTGCATATAAACGACTTCCTGATATGATGGTAATTACCCATGCTCTCATCATCTCATGAAAGTGAAAAAATTTGATGAATATCATTTTACCTAGAAACCTTTCAGTAATATACCTTACAGAATTTCACTGCTCATCTGTTGAGGTCTGTGTGTGAATCTTTATCGTACAACCTAAATTTATGTTAGAAGTTAGGGTTTCTTAAGTCTGCTATCTGCTTTTGCACTTGTCATGTCTCTTGATTTGTTCTGTTTGTAGTTAACAATATAAATAGCCAGCATCGTGTTGTTCTGGATTATGCAAGCTGCTGCCCACATGCTTTTAAGTTGTACTTTACACGTATCTTATATGATGATAACCAGGTCAGTGAAGCTAGGGACATGGAAAGAGATGTTGTTGAGAGTGACCTTACTTTTGCTGGGTTTGCGGTAATGGCATGAATGCTTTATGCTCTTATATAGATTTGTACTGTAATCGATGTCTGGTATCAACATTGGTTCATAATGGCTTTAACCAATGCATCATAGGTCTTCAACTGCCCCATTAGAGCAGATTCAGCCACCGTTCTCTTGGAGTTGAAAAATTCATCCCATGATTTGGTAAGTCATGCTGTCTATCCTATAATGCACAAACACATAGATAAGTGGACCTTCTATCACTACCAGTAATTAATTCAGTTCCTTTTCTACTCGGTGTTCCTTTTCTATTTGGTACAAATTACCCGTAAAGCAGCTATCTCATTATTCCATCAAAAAAATATAATAGTATAGATTATAGATTTTGGTTCTTTGATTTCCGTTTTCTGTCTTTATGTCTTAGTTTTTTGCAGTATGCTCATATAATCTTATTAATTAAATATATTGGATGTCTTAACCTTCTTTCATGATTCCAGGTGATGATAACAGGTGATCAAGCTTTGACAGCTTGTCATGTTGCAGGCCAGGTGCATATTGTATCAAACCCAGTTTTAATTCTTGGTCGGTCAGGGACTGGTGACAAATACAACTGGGTGTCACCTGATGAGAAGGAGATCATACCCTATAGGTGCAGTCATATTTTAACACAATTACTGTTGAATTAAAACTAATTTGTGTTCTCTTGTTGTACAATCTTAGGTAGTCACATGATACCCTATAGGTGCAGTCATATTTTTAATAATCTATCTGCCATTGAAGTGTGTGTCCCTCTTGGTGTGGTGTTTTGCCTTTGACGTGCAATATTTGCTCTGCTGTAATGATTGCTCTAGTAGAAAAGATCTGACACCTAGATGGTTTCTTTAATTTTCCTGCTTCTAACTGGATGATCTTTTTTTTTT
>NC_025697.1:10789197-10790462 GCF_000633955.1 Camelina sativa | reverse complement strand
TCTCTGTTAGGACAGTTTGCTGTTCACTTGACGTTCTTGATCTACTCTGTGAAGGAAGCTGAGAAGCACATGCCCGAGGAATGCATAGAACCAGATGCAAGTTTCCACCCTAATCNCCTTGTAATCTCTATCAAGTGGTTTAGTGTTTCTTAGTATCTATAAATAATAGAGTTTGAAGCTTTAATAATTTTTTCTTTTCAGGTTTTTGCAAGAGTTGCTCCACAGCAGAAGGAGCTGATCTTAACCACCTTCAAGGCGGTAGGCAGAGGAACTCTGATGTGTGGGGATGGGACAAATGATGTCGGAGCATTGAAGCAGGTTGGGGTTATAAGACTTTCATTGGGCAGATGCCTTGTTAATGGTGCCTTTGCTTTATTTTATTTCTTTTGATTCAATGACTTTTCACTTTTGAAGGCCCATGTTGGAGTTGCTTTACTGAATACTATACCTCCCTCGTCTCCATCGGAATCTAAAGATGACAAGTCAAAGTCAAAAAAGTCCAAAACGCTACTAGAACCAGCAAGCAAAACCACAATTCAGAATGGGGAAGGATCATCAAAAGGAAAGATCCCTCCCCAAAACCGCCACTTAACTGCTGCGGAGTTGCAAAGAAAAAAGCTGAAGAAGATGATGGATGAACTAAACAGTGAGGATGGTGATGGGCGGTCAGCTCCCTTGGTCAAACTTGGGGATGCATCAATGGCGTCTCCCTTCACAGCTAAACATGCGTCGGTTGCCCCAGTGACAGACATAATCCGACAGGGTCGTAGTACACTTGTGACGACTCTTCAGATGTTCAAAATTCTCGGTTTGAACTGTCTTGCCACAGCTTATGTGCTAAGTGTCATGTACTTAGACGGTGTAAAGCTCGGTGATGTCCAGGCTACAATCAGCGGAGTATTAACAGCTGCGTTTTTCCTCTTCATATCTCATGCCCGACCGCTTCAAACCCTCTCTGCAGAACGACCCCACCCGAGTGTCTTCTCCTTGTACCTCTTCCTCTCTCTGTTAGGACAGTTTGCTGTTCACTTGACGTTCTTGATCTACTCTGTGAAGGAAGCTGAGAAGCACATGCCCGAGGAATGCATAGAACCAGATGCAAGTTTCCACCCTAATCTGGTGAACACAGTGTCGTACATGGTGAGCATGATGCTTCAGGTTGCAACATTTGCTGTGAACTACATGGGTCATCCCTTTAACCAGAGTATCAGGGAAAACAAGCCATTCTTCTACGCACTCGTTGCTGGAGCAGGGTTCTTTACCGT
>NC_025697.1:10779222-10787585 GCF_000633955.1 Camelina sativa | reverse complement strand
TTTTACCATTTACTGTTTCCAATTTCAATCGCGATCCGCGTTTTGTTTCCCCCATGGCGTCGATTTCAATGCTGTGAGAAGAATTGCGCCGCCTCAGTGTTGAAAAAAATGTCGCCTCCTCTCCGTGAAAAAACCCTAGCCGCGATCTACAACATGTTGGGTCCTCTTATCTTCTTCCTGATTTCTTCAATCATTTCTCTTATCTTCTCGTTGATTTTTTTTTTTTTTTTTGTTTCGAGCTTGACATATGACTCTCTCTCTTTGTTTGTCGCATGAAATCTTAACAGACATCGCCAGAAACGTTCGGGCAAGAAGATTTGTCGGAAGCAGCTGAATGATTCCGCTATGGCTGGTTTGGCGATGGTTACCAAGCGCGAGCCCGGAGAGACTCAGGTTAAAAAGGAAAAAGAAGAAGAAGAAGAAGGAGGTACCGCATCTGAAAACAACGCCCTTGCTCTTGTTGAGGTCAAGTTAGAGAAGGAAGAAGAAGCTGGGCTTCTCGTTACCTGTGGGATCCTGAAACGGAAACGACTCTCTCGTGGTGGAAGATCTACAAGGTATTCAGAAAGCTTCGAAGAGGATAATAAGCAGCTTATCATCCCTCCGAGACGCAAGCAGTTGACCACTCGATGGAACAGTGATAGGTTTGTCAAAATGACCCTAAGCCCTTTTACTTTCATCATTGCTTTACCCTTTTTATATGAAGAAAGCATTGTTTTTTTTTTTTTATGATGCAGGATTAAGTTTGCGGAGCAAACATTAGCGGATGTACTGAAGGAGGAAGGTGCTACTTTTGAAACACCTGTATCACGAAATTTTTTAAGAGTTACTGCACGAAGTAATATAGGTGATACTGGGCTCTTGGACCATTGCTTGAAGCATATGGATGGCAAAGTAACACCAGGTGGTACTGATCGCTTTAGGAGGTGTTACAATACTGATGGAACCATGCAGTATTGGCTTGAGAGGGCTGACCTTATCAAAATCAAACTTGAATCCGGTATTCCTGATCCTACTTGGGTTCCCCCATCTTGGTGGAAGGCTCAGACTGTATCACATGATGCTTCTGCTGTTTCGTCTAAGCTTCTTATGGGAGAGATTGAGCAAATGAAGAGGTAATATGCCTTGCAATACTCTTTGAGGTTCGATATTTGCTCTCCTTGAAAGTTCTGAATGTGCTTTGAATCTCATATTTTTTTATGGTAAGCAGTGAAATCAAAGAACTTGCGGCAAAGCAAAAGTTACCAGATCATGCTGAGGAAACTGAGGTGACTTTTAGATCATTTTTCTTTTTCTGTTAGAGGAGTGAATGTATTAAGTCAAGCATATTAGATATTCAAAAGAATTTCGTTTGCATTTCTCCCCAGAAACTGTGCAAGGATCTTATGAGTTGGAGGGAAAAGGCTGATAAGCAAATGCTGGAGATCTCTAATTCGTTGACTTCAACTCAGGTCGAGACTATAAACTAAGTAGAAAGTATTTGTCAAAAGCTTCTTAACTATGGTGTCATGAATTTAACCTATAAAGCTTTTGTCTACCATATCTCACTTTTTCACAGGGCATGTTCAAGGAATTGGTTTCGTGGAAAGATAAAGTAGAACAGAAGTTGGTTGGAATTTCAAACACTCTGAGCAATCTGCAGCCTAATGGGAGCACATCATTCAGTCCAGGTCCCGAAAATTGGGAACATATATTGAAGAATGCCAACTTGGAGGATTTTACAGGGAATGATTTTGAGCCATGGGATGACCTTATTGATGGTTTACCAGAAGCTGTCAGGCCGGATACCTACGCCCTTCTACCAAATCCTTGCAAAAGCTCTCTCCAAGACCATACCTTGTTTGAGGAACAGTCATTGGTCAACATCGATATGCAAAGGACAGAGAGGTTAGGGCAGTTGTTTGTTTGCTTAGGTCCAAGGGTAGGGTTAATGGTTTATTATTGTCTAATATTTTGTTTCTGTCTTTAGCTGCATGACTAGAGGTGAATCCAGAAGCTCCAGTCAGGACAAAGCTGAATTGACTCCGGGTTCTTCGATAACCGCAGGTCCAAAATCAGACATTGATGACCCAACTATCCATAATCAGGTGAGTTAGTCAAACATATTAGAAGCATTGGTCTGGTATTTCAGTTAAACTAGATGATCAATTTTGGAAAACCCTCTAGACTTTTGCTGTTTCTGAGTAGATGTCATTTTAACGCTGCCTTTGCTTCATTCACTACCACATTGCATCTTCTGATTTGCATGAGGTTTATTAGGGCCTTTGCTTCATTCACTACCACACATTGCATCTTCTGATTTGCATGAGGTTAATTAGGCAATTTTTCCAAAGCTTCGCATTACCTGTACTTGATTTTAAGGAATCAATATTTGAGAATGATCGTTGTACAGGAAATCTTGAAGGAGTTGGTGACTTGGAAAGTGAAAGCAGAGCAGCAGCTTACAGATTTATCAAACGCTGTCCTTGCTCTCAAGGGACAGAATCAACCAAACTGGCGTTACCCATGAAGACTAGGCACAGATTGATCAGTGATTCCGCTCTAACTAGTCGAGTCCACCTGCATAGAATCCCTTAGAGAACATGTACAGGGTTTCTGATAAAACTAAACACCAAAAAAAAAAAAAAAAACAAAGAGAGACTAGAGACCAGTAGCATCTGAGAAGCTTAGGAACAGGTAGGACTTTAAGTAAGTCATATAGAAGAAGGTTTAAGTGAGATTGAAGGTAGAGATGCATGAATGGTAATTGTTTTGGCTGTATATTCTCTCTCTTATTCAACTATGAAGCTTTTGAGTAATTCTCCTTGTTTTGACATCTTATCATCTTGCTATGTGATAAATAAGTTTGGATTATGATTGGGGATGATATATCAAATAGTAAATATCAAATGTGATGTTTTGAGATATGTAGGTTTTGCATCAATATACAGGTTTGAATTATCATCTTGCATCAATAGACGGTAGATAAGAATTGAGTGTGAAAGAGACTGAGTGAGGTAAATCCAGAAGCTCCAATCAGGCCATAGCTGGCATGACTTCAGGTTCTTCAAGATGAGATATTGACGGCCCAATTATTCTCTATCAGGTGAAGTAGTCCCAACATATTGATGATATCCATTGGACCATTGGTTTGGTGTTTTACACTTATATATTGGATGTCATTTCACCACCTCCCTCCTTCGATCTCACAGTCTTTGCGTCATTAAATTAACTACCACAGTCCCCACACATTGCATCTTCTTGAAGGAGTGGATGACTTACAGAAAGCCAAAGCGGCACAGAAAGCGAACAGAAATATCAAACACTGTCAATGCAAATCCACAACCACCGACTTTATAAACCTCGATCTCAAACCATTTGAGGTTTTAATTGTTGTGTGGCGGTTTAATAATAAGATAAAAATCACACTAAACCGACTCGTAACCGAAACCCGATTTAATTTAGCCTTACCCAAAAAATGGAAAACCCATTAATCAAAGCAGAAGAACACACCGCAAGAGGAAATCAAAGCTGGATACCGGTTCGGCGCGGTTTATTAGTTACAAAAATTACCCAAAACCAATGGTACAATCAGGCTTTAATACAAAACCGGCCGGTTCGTGGTTTTAATTCTCTATTACAAATTTAGAAAATTGAGATTTTGGCCGAATCCCCTAAACGAAATCGAAACTTGTTCTTCATCCTCTTTGATACCAATTCCAATTCCCTCGCAGTCGCAGGTGGGTAGCTCGATTCCTCAACCGCTACTCTCTCCCTCCGATTGTTCTTCCTCGTTTAATTTCGAAGAGAAGGAAACGCCCAGGTTTTAAAGGTTTCGCTTTGGTTCGTAAGGGTGTTTCACTACAATTGTCTCATCGGAGATTTCGTGTTGTTTTTGAGTGTCTTCCCCGAGAATAGGAATTTGGAAAGGTACGTTCATTCCATATATTAAAATTTTGATTTTTGATCTTTGTGATTGCTGTTAATTACGCAAGTATCGATCGAGGTTTTAGGTTAAATTTCCGATTTCAAAGCCTTTTTCATAACTTGAACTTGTTGTTATCTATGATGCTTTGATGAGTTTTAACTCGTTCGAGCTAATTTGCTCTGAAAATTGAATTAGCTCCACTAAATATCGAAGTGTCTTTAAAATATAACCTAGGGTTTATGTTAACTATGTCTAAAGTTTTTCACTTTGTGAAAAGAGATCATTGCAAGAAGATGCATATATCATCATCTGCTTTTTCCTCCGTTCATTTGGCTTCTTGTTAGATTGTTTCAAGCTTCTAAGTTTGTGATATATGAATATGTTAATCTCTTAATCTGTTATTGTGATTTTTGTATTTGTAAAGTTTCTTAGATTACTAACTTCTTTTGTGGTTCTCTGCAGTTGGGTGGTGCGGCTTAAAAGAAGAAAGCAATGGAGGGTTTTGTTGATCACTATTTAGTTCTAGGCTTACCTTCTGGAGAGGAAGCTCTCAAGCTTACCGAGAAGGAGATTGGAAAAGCGTACAAGTTGAAAGCTTTGGACTTGCATCCTGATAAACGTCCAGATGATCCCGATGCTCATGAGAAATTTCAGAGGCTCAAGACATCTTATGAGGTTCTCAAAGACGAGAAAGCCCGGAAGCTGTTTGATGATCTTCTTAGGATCCAGCGTGAGAAACAGCAGAAGAAATCACAAGTAGATTACAAGAGGCGTAAGCTGATGTCAGATCTGGAGGGAAGGGAACGTTCTGCTTTTTCTCCTGAGTCTGCTGCTAGACCTTATGATGAAGAAGAGAGGATCGCTAGGAAGCTGAAGGAAGAGATAGAGAGGATACGTGCTAGACATGCAAAGAAGAAAAGTGGGTTTGAAACCCCAGAGAGTGGTGTGGATGAAAAGAAAAAAGAAGAAAGAAGCAGTGCTGGAGCTAGTAGTGTTCAACTCGATAAAGAGAGAACGTTGAAGGTTTCATGGGAAGCAAGTGGTCAAGGGTATACAGCGGGAAGGCTTACAGAAGTGTTTTCGGAGTTTGGTAAGGTTGAAGATGTTGTGATTAGGAGTACCAAGAAGAAATGTTCTGCTCTTATTGTAATGGCTACAAAAGATGGAGCTGTGAGTATTATTAATCTATTTACTAACTTCGTTTCTCTCTTTATTCTTTAGGATCTAATCATGGATTGCTTCAATTTGTGTTTTTTTCCCCTTACAGGTTGCAGCGACGAGAACATTGTGTGGCGATCTCTCTAATCCATTGCTAGTTGTAACTCTTCAGAAAGCAGCCCAATCAGATTTTCTGACCGCCAAGAAATCTGCAGAAGCAGAACCGCAAAGCAACATAGTAGGTGCTGGTTATCAAGCTTATGAAGACGCCGTCATGCAAAGACTGCGAAAGGTGTGTTTCTATCTCTGCATAGTCCTGTTGATTCGTAGAAAACTTTCATTTTTTTGGTTCTCAAGAACTCTCTTATCTTACTCTTTTTTCATCTTTTGAACAGGCGGCTATGAACCAGAAATCATGAGGGGTTAAGCTACATGATCAAGAGTGAAGCTGCTTGAAGACTAAATTGGTCGTCCTTATACTATATTATTGTGTACATTCAGTTTCATATCAATTAATTCTACAAACTCTACCCTGAGAAAAAGCTCTATAAATGCGTCGTATCATCTTCTTGAGAGCTGCAATTTGTAACGAAAGTCGTTTTCAAATTTAGAAAATTTTGGATATGTATAATATTCTTCATTTATTTGGAATTTTATGTTGTATTCTCTGATGTTATATGAAGAAGATAGACATCAATAGTAAGCTGAATTCTGAATATAAAAATGAAACGTTTTGGGGCGATATATTGAGATATATGAATTTTTAAATGCGTATACAAAAAGTGGACACATTGACAGAAACCACAAAGAGAGGCAAAAGAACACAAACAAGAATATGTGTATGAAAGAGAATTATATTTGTCCTTTTTGTATTTACTTTTCAAAATGATTGAAAATCTTGATTTTTTTGCAGAAAAATACATTTGATGAAAATATATTGCGTAGAAAGAAATAATTTAGGTTAACGAGCTAATCTAGTTTGTCTTTTTTTTGGATTAAATTTATAAAGTGTTGTAAATTTAAAGAAAATTCGAACCACGTTTTCTCTTTTTCTTGTTATTGAATTAATCGAATAGAAGTTACATATATATAGTAAAAACAAAGCTTTAGTACAAAACCGACTAGGAATAGGAAATAGGTAATGAGCCTTCGACCATGGGCCGTACACACCAAGACATGTAATGGACTGGTTATGGAAGTTCACTCCAAATGTTTTACAACACTCCCTCTTAGATGATATAACCGTGCCGATGATTAAAGATCAACGCAATACGGTTGGGGGTGCTGCCTCATAATCTATTCCTGGTCTTTGAGAGAATCCTTGTGGTACAAGTTGTGCCTTATATCTCACGATTTCATTATTCTCATTTCTCTTTCTTACAAAGACCCACTTATGTCCAACTGGCTTTATATCGAATGGTGTCTTTAAGATCGGACCAAACACATTCCTCTTTTTTAAAGAGTTCAACTCCACGTCAATGGCTTCTTTCCATTTTAACCAATCTTTACTTTGAGTGCACTCTAATATAGATGTGGGTTCATGATCCTCATTAATTTCAAATGCTATCGTATACGCAAATACTTCATCAATGTCGACATCTTTATGGTTCCATTTTATTCCAGACATGATATAATTGATTGAGATCTCATTATTATCAATACCTTCTGGACCTTGAGGTTCAGCGTCCCAAACCTCATTTGGTGCCTTAGGATTTGCCGCGGCCATGTCTATCATTTCTTTAACCTCGGTTTGATTTGCACATTTCTTAGATTTCCGAGGGTTCTTATCTTTGGAACCTAATGGTCTACCTCGTTTCAAACGGGTCTTAGACTCTATAGAAACTTGATTATTGTGTTCCTTCTGAACATCAATACGTACTGGTGCATTACAAGCTCGTATGTACAATTTAGTTACTCTCTTTGGGTCAGCAAAGGAATCTGGCAATTGTATAGCTAGCTTTTGCAAATGTATAATTTTCTGGACCTCTGCATCACATGCTAGAGTCCGAGGATCTTGCCAATTCAAGGATGTTAGATTCCATGTTATTTCTTTGACCAACTTGTTATTCTCTCCACCCAATATAGGAAATTCGGATTCAGCAAACTGACAGCCTTAAATAAATCACCCGTAGTTGGCTCAAGATACTTAATAATGGTGGGAGAATCATATCCAACATATATTCCCATCCTCCTTTGAAGTCTCATCTTAGTTCTCTGTGGTGGAGCAATCGGTACATAAACGGCACACCCAAATGTTTTGAGATGGGATATGTCTAGCTCATGACCCGTTAATAACTGGGATGGTGAATACTTATGTTCACTAGATGGCCTGATGCATATTAATTCAGCTGCATGTAATACCGCGTGTCCCCAAGCCGACACAGGAAGCTGCGACCTCATAAGCAATGGCCGAGCAATCAATTGAATACGTTTAATGAAGGATTCAACTAATCCGTTTTGTGTATGGACATGTGCCACAGGATGTTCCACACTCACCCCCATGGACATACAATAATCATTAAACCCTTGGGATGTAAATTCACAAGCATTATCTAGACGTATAGTCTTAAGTGGAAAATCTGGAAAGTGGGTTGTCAGACGTATAGTCTGGGCCAGCAATCTAGCAAACGCAAGGTTTCTAGTTGACAATAAGCAAACATGCGACCATCTGGTCGATACATCTATCATGACCATAAAATATCTAAACGTCCCACAAGGTGGGTATATTGGTCCACATATATCTCCTTGGATCCTTTCCAGAAAGTTTAAAGTTTCTTTATTTACTTTGGCTGGTGATGGCCTTATACAGTAAAACCTCTATAAATTAATAATGTTGGGACTATGACATTTTATTAATTTATAGTGATATTAATTTATCTATAAATTAATAATTATTAATTTTTAGATATATTTTTAATTGTTTATTTTTAAAAAAATTATGAATTAGAACAACTATAGCAAAATAAGATTAAACTTTCAGATGTTATAAATTTTATGATTTAGGGAATTGAACTTGTAATATTTAGAAAGCACTATTTACAATAAATTACAAATATTATAGACAAATTGACTTATACACATGAGACACATAAATTCAAATCTATGAATAATAATATCAATTCTCCTATTTTAATAATCTGTCAAATTATCAAATTGTAAATGATGCATATCTAAAAATTAAAACTTTAAATTTAATTATTTGTATGACATGTTATAAAATATTTTAGAGATATCATTATAGGTTGAAAATACAACATTACAATTGTTCTATAGAATTGAGCTTTAGGAGAAACATACA
>NC_025697.1:10766646-10778202 GCF_000633955.1 Camelina sativa | reverse complement strand
TTTAATTATTTGTATGACATGTTATAAAATATTTTAGAGATATCATTATAGGTTGAAAATACAACATTACAATTGTTCTATAGAATTGAGCTTTAGGAGAAACATACACTATTATATCAGTATATATATATATAAATTTACATAATTATTAATTTATGATATTATTGGGACCATATTTTATAAGGAGATTTCGAAAAAATTATTATCTTATTATCTTATCGAATAGTGTTAATTTTTACACTGGCCCGACTTGGGACCAGCAAAATTTATTAATTTATAGTGTTTATTAATTTATAGAGTATTAATTTATAGAGGTTTTACTGTAATAAGTTTCCCTTGTGCACATGCTACACACGTGAGATGTTTAGGGATAACTTTCCTCTCTTTAAGAGTGTACCCATTAGAATTCTTTATAAGCTTACGCATCATGTTAGAACCCGGATGGCCAAGCCGGTCATGCCATAAAGTGAATTGTTCATTGAACATTTTATTCATTGCCAAGTTAGCCTTTATCATATCAATCTTAGCATGATATAAACCAGTGGCTAGTGCAGGTATAGCCTCTAGGACTTTCTTATGTCCTTGGGTGATTTCTGTAATATATAGAAACTCTTTGTTTACTTCACCCTTTGTCTCAACATGGAAACCATTCAAACGAATGTTCTTAAAGCTCAATAAGCTTCTCTTAGAGCTGGGTGAATACAAGGCATCACTTATTTCAAGATGTGTGCCATTAGGTAGCAAAATATTAGCCTGGCCGTAGCCTTCAATTAGGCTTGCTATACCCGCAATTGTACTAACATTGGCACTTTTCATAATGAGATTAATAAAATATCTCTTGTCTTTCAAAATTGTGTGGCTGGATCCACTATCCACCACAAGTATGTTCTTGTCCTCATCCATTTCTAATATAAACAAGAATTTATGTTTTAAATTTTAAAGTAATAAAACAACCAATTTATATTGAAGGAAATAAATAATTTAAATTTAAACCAAAATAATTATCCAAATAATAATCCAATCAAATGCAAAACATAAACCACAAAATTAAATCAAAACAACATTTGAGTTTAATTATCCTCTCCTAAACAATCGGAGGTTTCATAATCCAATAGGTCATCCTTCTCATGGTCGAAATCACCTTCACCATCGAGATGAACCAAATTAGCTTATGGATTTTTCTTTAGACTCTCTTGATAGAGATCAACAAGATGCTTAGGAGTTCTGCAAGTTTTAATCCAATGGTTCTTCATACCACATCTATGGTAAGTGGACTTGGTCTTATGTTGCGGTTTAAATTGCCCGCAGCCTCTACCTCGACCACGGCCGAAGCCGAATCGGTTTCCACAGCCTTGACCACCAAAATTGCGTCCTTGATAGGTCCCACGACCAGGACCACCACGTCCACCCCATCCACGGCCACGGCCATACTTGTCCCTATGGACATAGTTAGACTCCTTAGTCTCCTTTGGCTCTTTAGGCTCTTGAGGGTTTTTCGATGCCATGTCCACCTTGTGAGCTTCTGGCAATGGAGTTGTACCAGGAGGTCTCAATGCACTATTCATCATTAATAGCTCATTGTTCTGCTCAACAAGTAGCAAACAAGAGATAAGGTCCGCATAAGTCTTAAACCCCTTTTCACAATATTGTTGTTGAAGCAGTATGTTATTAGAGTGAAAGGTAGAGAATGCCTTCTCTAGCAGATCCTTCTCAGTAACCTCAGTACCACATAACCTCAAAATCGACACTATCTTAAATAGTGTTGAATTATAATCATCCACGGATTTAAAATCCTGAATCCTTAGGTTTTCCAATCGAATTGAGCCTTTGGTAGGAGCACCGTCTTTTGGTGTCCATATCTGCTTTTCAGCTCTGTCCAAAGGTCAAGAGGATCTTCAATGGTGAGGTACTGGTCCTTGAGACTCTCAGCAAGGTGGTGGCGTATATGCCTAACCGCGCTATACTTGTCCTTTTCAGAACAGTCAGAATCTTCCTCAATGCACTCGCATAAATCCTTTGATTTCAGATGGATCTTAGTGTCCAAAGCCCATCGCAAGTAGTTGTCTCTAGAAACATTAAGGGCAGCATAGGAGAGGTTGTTGAGCTTTGCCATCTCCATAATACAGAACAAAACATTCGTTTAGCATGCGGTATTTAAGACCGAACCATGCAACAATTTAGGACATGCAGTATTTGAGACTGAACCATGCCAATCACTTAGGGCCATGCGGTATTTGAGACCAATCCATGCCTTAATTTTACACTCAAATTTTGTGGCTTATGTATGCATGCAAAGACAACAATCCTAGATAGATACTAGCATGCAAAGATTTCCTTTTTCTTAACATTGGATAACAACAAAGTTTTAGGAAATATTTCTTAAACCTTTAAGATAATGATTATAATTGATTTAGAAGTTATCCAGATTTATTTTCATGCAAACACATAATAATTTCCGATTTTAAATTCTTAGTTTTAGGGTTTGATTAAACAAACAATCTTAATCGGTTTTAATCCTTAGAACAATTAATTTAAATTTCTTCTATGAATTTCGAATTTAATAGTTTAGTTCTAGGGTTCTTATGCAACAAACAGTTAATCGAACAATCCTAAACTTTTAATCTTAAGCAATTCGGATTTTAGGGTTTAGTTCTAAGGTTCTTATGCATCAAGCAAACAATCAACACAATCGGATTTTAATTATATCATAAACAGTTTAATTGCAACCAATCTAAACAACTTATAACAACCGATTTTTTAAAAGTTTTAAAGTTATAGGGTTTAGGATTTCAAAGCATAAAAACTTGTTTGTTGATTGTTTACTTGTAGTTTTAGGGTTCCAATAAATTAAGAGATCAAGTTCGATTTATGGGTTCTAAGAAAGTTTGATCTTATTTACCTTCCACCGATTTGGGGTTGAACGGAATTGAACTGGGTGCTAAAGACCTCGGTTGTACCTTAAGCTGATCCACGAACCACGAACCTTGAACAAGTTATGAATGAAAGCTTGATCACGAACAGAAACCGGACCACGAACTAGGATTGATCACGAACTGGTCACGAACAGGAACCGATCACCGAGAGTTTTAGACTATCGCCGGGTTTGGACGAACAAGAGGTGAAAGCGGTGGCGGTTTAGGGTTTTAGGGTTTTCCCAGCTGGTGTTAGAGCTTCGTGTTGATAACGTGTTGTAAACTTAGAGAAAACTCGAAAGAAGTTTTCTCTTCTTCTTATTATTCAATCAATCAAATAGAGGTTACATATATATAATAAAAACAAAGCCTTAGTACAAAACCGACTAGGAATAGGAAATAGGTAATGGGCATTCGCCCATGTGTCGTACACACCAAAACATGTAATTGGCCGGTTATGGAAGTGCACTCCAAGTGTTTTACAACATAAACAGCTATAGTTCCTTCCTATTGAAGAGAAGAAGACACTTTTGCCTTTATTTAGTGCTGCCCTAAGTTCGTAGTACATACATATCAACACACACACTAATAATTAAACATTAAAAAAATTATGAACTTTAAAATTTCCTTTTCTTTTTTTTTTACAATTTATTCAATTACTTTTTCATTATTAAGTACTAAATTCATATAAAACAATATATAGATTTTTCTTTTGAAACAATTATATTTACTTGACTTGATAAAAAAACTTGCAGTGATATAGTAATATTTATCATTTATCTTTCAGTATAACATAATCAATATGTTTGACTAAAATTATACTTTTATAATATAATATTAATTACTAATTAATACTACAATTTAGCTATTCACTAAAGAAGTTTTTATTCAAAGCATTCATTGAATTTGTTTTCTTTCCCATTTTTTCAATCTATGTGGAAAACAATCTTAAATGGAAAACAATCTTAAATGGGGGAAAAATCTAATATTAGCTAATCAATCATTCTCTCCTAACTCTTGACTTCCCTCTCTCTCTCTCCAATGCCTTCAAGTCAGTTTCTTTACTCATTCAACAGTTTCTCTTCTTATTCTTCTTCCTCTGCTTAGACCAAACCCTCAAGAAATAATAAAAAAAAACTCTCTCAAGAATGGCAAACAAAGCAAGAACAAGATGGGTTCTTCCTTACAAGTCCAAAAACGTCGAAGACAGTTACTCTCTTGGTCAAGTCCTCGGACAAGGCCAATTCGGAACCACTTTCCTCTGTACCCATAAACAGACAGGTCAAAAGCTCGCCTGCAAAACCATACCCAAAAGGAAGCTCCTTTGCCAAGATGATTACGACGACGTTTTGAGGGAGATCCAGATAATGCATCACCTGTCTGAATACCCAAACGTTGTCCGTATAGAAAGTGCTTACGAGGACTCCAAAAGCGTTCACCTTGTGATGGAGCTCTGTGAAGGTGGTGAGTTGTTTGATAGAATCGTCAAGAGAGGTCATTACAGTGAGAGAGAAGCTGCTAAGCTTATCAAGACTATTGTTGGGGTTGTTGAGGCTTGTCACTCTCTTGGGGTTGTACATAGAGATCTTAAGCCTGAGAATTTCTTGTTCACTTCTTCTGATGAAGATGCTTCTCTTAAATCTACCGACTTTGGCCTCTCTGTTTTCTGCAAACCAGGTTTCCAATTTGTTCTTATTCTTTCTCTAATTTTGTTCCATGATTGTGTTGGTGATGTTTATGACTTATGAGTTACTTGATGATGTTTAACATTTGATTACTGCATTAGTTAGGTGAATCACTCTCTACTGTTTTGATTTATGGATGAAGCATCAGAACTTGATGTTTTAGTGATAGAACGCAATGAACCGTTGCTTAAGATCCCATCTTTTTAGTGCTGTGACTGTGAGTTTGTGTGTTTTGTGCTTTCAGTTGAGTTAGTTTGATATGGAGCTTTAATTTTGGGGACACAAATGTTTGTTTTTTAGGGGAAACGTTTTCGGAACTAGTTGGTAGCGCTTACTATGTGGCACCTGAAGTTTTACATAAGCATTACGGTCCTGAATGTGATGTATGGAGCGCTGGAGTTATCCTCTACATTCTCTTATGTGGTTTTCCTCCTTTTTGGGCTGGTAGATTTCTAATGCCTTCTTCTTTCTTTATAAATGCAACGTTCCTATCATGTGCTTGCTTGCTACTGCTGTCTCATGTGTCTTTACTTTTGTATCCAGAAAGTGAAATAGGGATCTTCAGAAAGATTTTACAAGGAAAGCTTGACTTTGAGACCAATCCTTGGCCTAGTATTTCAGAGAGTGCCAAAGATCTTATCAAGAAAATGCTCGAGAGCAATCCAAAAAAGAGGCTAACTGCTCATCAAGTGTTGTGTAAGTTGTCATGCCTGCAAAAGTAAATGATGTTTTTTTCTTTTTTCTTGCAAGCTGATTCAAACGATCTTTTCTTCAGGTCACCCTTGGATTGTGGATGATAAGGTTGCTCCAGATAAACCTTTGGACTGCGCAGTAGTGACCCGCCTGAAAAAGTTCTCTGCAATGAACAAACTTAAGAAGATGGCTTTACGAGTCATTGCAGAGAGACTATCTGAGGAAGAAATCAGTGGACTTAAAGAGCTGTTCAAGATGATAGACACAGATAAAAGCGGGACTATCACATTTGAAGAGTTAAAAGACAGTATGAGACGTGTTGGATCAGAGCTTATGGAATCTGAGATCCAGGAACTCTTGCGTGCAGTAAACTCTCACAACTCCTTTCTTATTAACTTTCACGTTTTGCATCTTTGTTTTTGCTGAATCTAATATCCAATATCGTCTTATTTGTGTGTGTGTCTGTGTTAGGCTGATGTTGATGAAAGTGGAACAATCGACTATGGAGAGTTCTTAGCTGCAACAATCCACTTGAACAAGCTGGAGAGAGAGGAGAATCTAGTGGCTGCATTCTCTTTCTTTGACAAAGATGCAAGTGGGTACATTACAATCGACGAGCTTCAACAGGCGTGGAAGGAGTTTGGTATAAAGGATTCAAATCTTAATGAAATGATCAAAGACATTGATCAAGACAATGTGAGTAGTACACAAAAGATCTTCACTGTTTCTTTGATGAAGGAGCTATGGAACAAATGTTTATGGTAGCTAGTTGCTATTGTTGATTTTGTAGGATGGACAAATAGACTATGGGGAGTTTGTGGCAATGATGAGGAAAGGGAATGGCAATGTAGGTGGGATTGGTCGGAGAACTATGAGGAACAGTCTCAACTTTGGAACTGCTCTTCCTCCGGAGTCAAAGAATGTCTAAATTTTTCATTTTAGTGAAGTATTATTCTAGAGACTTCTGTAGCAAAACATTTGATGTGATAGAACTTGCTGTTTCTGCTTTCATCTAATTCTGCTTTTAACAAGTCTTTTGTGGCGAGTAAGTATTTGGAATAATGAATCCTCTTAACAGTTTGAAGCTAGTTCTCTCGTGAAAATGTTTGTTTCTTTATGGCAATACAAAAGGGGTTGTTTTATAATGTGTCTTAAAACTTGACAGTAAAATTCAACAAAACTTCCAAAAGTGAAAAAAAACAGAGAAATTAAGAAACTATAACTTGACACTGTTATAATAAAAATTGGTCTAGAAAGTGTAACCAGAAGATATTAGTTTGTTTTCTTGTCTTCTTCTTCTTTCTCTGTGATCAACTTCTTCTCTGCTGTTTCATCCTCACCTCCAAAACCGAACTCGTTAACACGTGTCTTGTCCACAGGGTAAACCCACCTTTGGTATAAGTATATCAAGAATATCACATCTGAAAAACACACATTATACATCCATAAGAAAGGCCTGTTTCTTAAATCTGAATCCAATTAGAGAGGAATTTGATGGATATAACTCACCATCACGGAATACAGAGAGTCGATGTAGGATCGGCATTTTGATGACAAAGGCAAAGAGATCGTCAATAATGGTGTTGAGGAACTTGTAAGTCATCTGTCTCCATGGTAAATGTGCCACTGATTTTAGCTTATAGTTGATGAATAGCTGAGGACACATCATGATGAATCCTGCAAAACACACAACCCCAAAGTCAAAACAATTTTACAATGAGTGGTTATCAACAGATTTTTTTGAGAATGGTCAAGGCTATTTACCGAACATGTAGACACAGCTTGTTAGTGAAGACAGGATCCAAGAATACCAGCTCTTGTGGCGTTCATAAGCGAGAGAATATATGGATAAGCCAATGACAAGGAGGAGGAGCACATAGGATAAGAATTTGATGGCAATGTCATCATACTCCTTGGTTTTATTGCTTGAATAGGATTCACGATCGTGGAACCTCAACCTTGGAATCATTCCACTACGATCAACCTGTTAAGTTTAAATGTTAGACAAGGTTTCTATGTAAAGCAACGACATCAGAAAATGAATACTACACATTGCAAGTACCTCTATGCGCATGGCTTTCCCTATTTTCCAGAATTCAATGCAGACACCAACTCCAGAACTAGCCAGTATCATCCATGAGGTGTCGTTGTCAAGCAGGTAGAGGAAGATGACAAACTGACAGATAAAGTTCAGTACAACAGACTTTGCAGACAATCCTTCCATCGATTTGTTTTTATTCCAAAATTGGATATCTGAACGGTAGCAGCAAAAGATAAGTAAAATTCAACAATATTTCCTACAATCTCAAGGAAAGATTTGGGTCTTACTAACCATTTTTGAATGCCAGGAAGTCGAACACTGAATGAAGCATCGAAACAAACATCGTGATACCCAAAAGATAGGGGTTTCCTTCCAAAAACACCCTCTGTAATAAATAAATGATACAACAAAAGAACATATACAATCAGCTCCAAGGAGAAACCAACCACCTACAATGAAGTGGATAGAAGATGCTGATTGACTATAAAAAGCCATATTTACCTTTAGTTCGTCAGATTCACCGTCAAGCATGCTTCCATAGCTACGCTGCATCTGGAAAGACTGATCAACTTGCTGAAACAGTTGCCACTTCATCATGCTTATGGGGCTTATTTCCAGATTAAGTGGTAGTTCTGAGACTGTTGCATTGACTGGAATGAACTTGTCCCTTAGCAGCCAAAACTCATTGAAGTAAACTGTAGGATAGTAATTTCCTGTAGTAGGTTCTACCAGTAGGTCTGCAAATCTAAAGTTAAGTACAGCATATAACAAATTGGGCAAGTAGACAATCACAATGCCAAAATGAAAACCCTCTTATGAATTCCTATTCCACCTACCAAAAGAAAATCAAATAATGGAAAACAAGATTCTATTGTGCACCTTATACACATAAACAAAGTAAGAGACATGACACTACTTCTGACCATTTAAGGACCCAAGAACTTATCAACCTTTTTTAAAAAAGAAGTTTGATCCATCTTATGCCAAAAAGCTATGCAGCATTCACATGGATAGTGCCATCAAATGTTATAGAAAACATACGGAGAGAGAAAGAGTTGTGAAAAAATCCAAATAATTAATAAGCAGGTCACTCTTTTGTCAAAAGAAATTGAAGGATACGAGGAGCAATGTTTGGTGGTACACCATTCTGTGAATAGCTGTCATGAAAGTGAAAGCAGATATTAGTCTACCAGTATGGAGTCATATTAAATTCAATACTGACAGACAGTCAAAGAGAAAAGAGGCATACCATGCCATCATTTAGTTTCACGTACTACAGCTACTACTTATTTATGTTAATTATAATTTTCGTGAAGTAAGTCAAAATGTCTCCCCTGCCATTGCTTAAGGTTATACCCATATTTGATAAGTGTGAATAAGTGCCTATACTTTTCATTCTTCAAGACTGCTATTTATTTTCGACAAGCAGTAGAAAATCATATATACATCAACATAGAAAGTGAATCAACAATGATTATATCTCTGTTTCTAGAATTTCTATTTTTTTTTTATACTACACAAAATAACAAAACCAACTTACCGAGTAAAATCATCGACCAGGTTAATTGTGACATTCGGTTTCCAGAGGGAAACCCATTCCACAGGGACCTCTACCTTGAGATCCGATTTCTTATCACCAACATTCTGTGAAGTACGGCTGGCGTTAGTTCATTACACATCTATTGAACTCATTAACGTTCAAGAAAATACATAACTATATGTAAAGTTTCCTCAAAATAAAACTTTTACAGAGCCATACCTCAACTTCTGGTTCGGATTCATCATCGTCTTTGGGACTGCCCAAGAGACTCTTCTTCTTATTTTTCTTTTGCTTTGGAAAGTAAGTCGCCACAGCTGAAATAGTGAAAAGACAAGTCCAATTCAGCTATCACAGAAACCTAATCATCAAATCCTTGTCCAAAAAATATAGCTTTTAGATTAAAAAAAAAAAGGAAGTCTTACCATGAGTCCTGTTAAAACTATTAAGTGGTTGGTACTCAGGATCAGTGGGGTCAATGGGAAATCCAGATCGAGCAAAGAAGACATGAGCATACAGACTTCCATTATTCTGTAGCGTCTGCGAACAAAACAAAAATTGTAATTCAATTTAGCTTAGTAAGAGTAAGAGATACAAAAAGAAACCTAAACAGGGCAAGCAAGTGACTGAAACCTCAGATGGAGAATACGTCAGTGACTTGGTCCTAATACTCTCTGGTGTCCATACAGCATAAGGTATATTCGTCTCATGCCAATACAGAGCTTTATCATTGCCAAAGTCATTGAACTTCTCATGCTCTGACATATAAAACCACATATCCTGCATAAAGAAAAAAAACATTGCTTCCATTTAGACTCAAAGCTAAATTCATAAACAAAAAAATCAAATCTTTAAACCCTAATCCTCTAATCAAACAATGGGTTGTACGTATACACAACTAAAGCACACAGTAGAAAGATGTTCACAGAACAAACACTGCGTGTTACATACGATTTTGAAACAGAGCATATGAACTAGTCGTATGAAAATGAATCGAAGTCGTTCATTTAGAAAAGACAAAAAATTTACCAATGATTCGCCTTTGTGGAAGAGATTGGTCATGAGCTGAGATGGAGCAGAAGGATCAACAGGTTTCTGTTTAGGTGAAAAGAACTTGGAAGCAAAATACCAGAAGACGGCGATTCTAACGATTCCGGAAATCGTGGAACCAAATCCACGCTGCTGCTGTTGAGGCTGAGGACCGTCGGCGCCAGCCACTTCAGCCACCGCCGCCGTTTGTCCTGCCGGCGGGGCCATGTTTCACGATTTGGAGAAGAAGGATTTGGTTTGTTTTTTAGTTACGGCGGATCCAAAGCAGAGCTTGAGATGTGAATTCGCCTAAAGAAGATTTGTGTAAAGCAGAGATATTTATGGGATTCCCTTATTTAATTTTTGTATATAAAAAAATCTGAGAAAGAGATAGAAGAAAGATTAAACAAATACTGGTATGGTGGATGGAGTCGTGACGATGCTCTTCCAATACGATGCAAGTTAGAAGTGTTTTATGACACCACCACGTCTCTTTAGACCAAAACTATAATTGCATCTAAAGATCTCTGTCTTTTAGATACTTACTATTATTCCCCAAACTCTACGAAAATATTAATTTGTACCCTGTAACTCCGAATTAGGCTAAACGTGTGGTTCGGTTCGGCTGAATTTAGTTTTGTTTTATGTCTAAACGTTCATACTAAGGAGGAGACTTGGTTTTGTTACCAAAAACTTAATGGTTCCTTAAGATCCGTCTGGTAAAAATTGGAGAATAATAATAACAGTCTAGTATCTCCTTAAACTTTTAGTCCTATTAAGATGGAGTCTCTCTCAAATCTCCTATTTTCCGACATACGAAAAAACAAAGCAAGAAACTTAAGTCTTGTCTTTGTTTGTAGAGACCTGGTCTCAGTCATCTGCATTGTGAAGGCCATGCTTTTCCATGAGCTGTTCCAATGCTTCATCAAACTCTTTCTCCAGGTCAAGCATCTCCTCGTACTGCCTTTTCTTCATCTCTGCCATCTTCTTCTCTTGCTCTTTGATCAGCATCTCCCTCTCCTCCACAAACTCCTCCATCTCTTTCTCTTGAAACTCGATGAAGCTAGACACCTCCTCAGCTCTGCACAAATTATCCAAAAAACCAGAAGAATTTCAGTTACTCCTCCTGTACTTGGGAAACAAAAACGAAAGAGGGGTTATGTAATGTAAGCACGTATACCTCTTTCGGCAATCAGCGTTGCTAGAGGGATTCATATTCCTCTCCTGCTGGTCAACAACCTTAGCACGTTCCTGCTGCTGCAACATCTCGAAATTCTCCTCCTTTGCGTCTCTTTTCTCATGTATCTGTTTGATTGAATCTTGGAAGAACCGGTCTTGTGCATCCATCTTCAAACCACCACCGTTTTTTTAAGACAAAATCAATCAAAAAGGTGTATCAGTAGGTAATTTAAAAAAAATGTCAAGTTTGTAATTTCCAAGTAAAAAAATTTTAAAAAAACATACCTCTTCTCTGTTTTGTTCATGCTGCATCTTTGTTCTCTGTCTCACGATACGATTATCCTCTGCAGTTTTACGCAGCTTCTCGCTCATAATTTCCAGAGATTCCTCAAGCACCTTGGCGTGCCTGTTCTGTTTTGAAAGCTTGTTCTTAAAATAGTTCAGCTGCTGATTGTCCTCAGCAATCTGCCTCAGGTCCTT
>NC_025697.1:10727831-10765182 GCF_000633955.1 Camelina sativa | reverse complement strand
AAAAAAACATACCTCTTCTCTGTTTTGTTCATGCTGCATCTTTGTTCTCTGTCTCACGATACGATTATCCTCTGCAGTTTTACGCAGCTTCTCGCTCATAATTTCCAGAGATTCCTCAAGCACCTTGGCGTGCCTGTTCTGTTTTGAAAGCTTGTTCTTAAAATAGTTCAGCTGCTGATTGTCCTCAGCAATCTGCCTCAGGTCCTTTACAACCATCTCTTGGTAAGATCTCATCTCGAATTTCAGCCTCGTTTTGCCTAATGAATTAACGAAATTACATAACAGATACATTTACAAGGACCAACAAAAAAACTCTAATAAATCCCAATGACAAAACTTAAAAGCAAGCATAAATCAAATTTTCTGAGGGAAGAGAACCATGAGAGTGTTGATTGAATATCTCCAGATCTTGCTTGGTTGCAAGGAAGCCATACAGTTGGCGAACACCTCCAGAAAACAGACCTCGCCGACGGCCCCAGGCGTTTCTATCTAACCCTCGCTCAGCCAACTCCCTGTGAAGGCGTTCGGCCTCCACATAGCCAGTGGCACTGCTCTCAAACATCAGAACACTCATCCCACGATGGCCCTGTGGACCATAGGAATGGCGTGCTCTAATAGCGTCATACTGTTCGAAGTATTCCAGCAGCTCTTGGTTGCCCATCCCGAGCCACTGAAAAATATAACATTCTAATATCAGCAGAACGCAAAAAAAAAAAAGATTAAAGAAGAAAAAGATAGAAGGAAGTTCACCTTATCATCATCGTCCTTGTCCAGTCTAGTATTCATGATGATGACCATTGGAGGCCAGACAATTTCATGATCCTTTTCCTCCTGACCCAAACCCTTCCACTGCCCATAAATCTCACCAGAGGGGATGACAGATGCTCCTCTCATCTGTAGATCCATGTCAAGAACTTTAGCAAATTCTCTATGGAGCTTAACTCGCCTAGCTCCCTTAGTCCTCGCATGAGCTACTAGTGGCTGTAGGTTATACCAGTCGATGGCGCCAGGTCCACCCTGACAAGCTGGGCAATGCCACTGCCTCTGTGGTTCATTAATCTGCTCGACGGACAAGCTATCCAAGCTGTCAAAGAACTTTTTGAACCACTTATTCTGCTTCCGTGATCCATGGCTCTTTTGACTGACATCAGAGTCATAGTCATCACTCACAAGGTCATCATCAGAATCATCCAAAGCATCAGAATCATTCTCTTCCTCAGAAGCATTATCCAGATCATCCTCCATGTTTGGAACCTCCTCCACAACAGTGTGCTGAGCAGAACCTCCTCTTGCCTGCCAATTCCAACCTCCTTTCAAAGGAGGGCGAGTAACAGGTGGTGCAGGAGCCACATAGTTATCATACTTTTTGTTCAAAGCTCGTCCCCGACCAGAGACCCTGTGATCAGTAGCTTGAGTTCCCCGACCACTGCCATTACCTCTCCCAGACACGTTATTACCTCTACCTTGTTGCTGACCACCCCAAGCTCTAGGAGGGTTCGAATTCTGAGGAACCCAAGCTTTTCCAGAAGTGTTACCAGGTTTGTTCTTGTTCTTCTTGGAAATGACCTCCCATTCTCCTCCATCATCTTGTGAAGGAGCCAGTTTCGTCGCTGCCAAACCTTGAGCCAACCGTTCAACCTCAGGCTTAGAACCACCGTGAGAAACGTTCTTCCCCTTAGACATTGGACCAGCCCTAGAACTCATTCTGAACCTAGAGCCATCAAAAAGAAACCCACAGTCACCACCAACATCTCAAACACAACAATCCAACAACGCATAATACGCTAAACAAACAAACATCAAAGCAAAAGAAAAACGGTAGATCAATCGGATGATATGACACGAAAACCAAAAAAAAAAAAAACTAAGGACTTTTCACTGTCAAAGTCTCCGATCAGTGACTAAAACGGTGAAAACACAACACAATGAACACAAACAGTATGACGCAGAACCTCGTTACACGAAACTATGAAAAAAAATAAGTAACCCCCATAGCACAAAAAAAAAAAAAAAACTTGGAAATCGAGAACATTAGGGCAATTTTCCGACGAAGAAAGACGAAATCGAGCACAAGGAGTCTATAATATATAGAGGCGATCGAAGCCTCTAAGGAAGAATACTTACAGAGTAAACGACGGAGAATGCAAGATTTTAAGCGCCGGAGACTGAGAGAGGTACTGAGGAGAGTGAAAAAGAAGGTGAAGAAAGAAGAAGAGCAAATGAGAATGAGAATGGCCTTAATAAGCTCTAAAAACGGCCTCTTTTTTTTTTTTTTTTAAGTTCTTTTTCTTTTTTATTTCCCAGTCTGAAAGGCAATCCAATTAATTTTGCCCATTTTTAACTTTATTGTGTGCAAACCTACTGCAAACTACGGAAATATGGACTCAACATCTTAAATCATTACTAGACAAATAACATAAAATTTGCTTTAAGTTATAATATAATTCATTTGATAGAATATTAGAATGTCAAAAAATGAAAAACAATTCTAGAGAAATTTGTGAGTATGTGATTGATTTGTTTCTAATTATATTTGGTTCAAAAAAAAAAAATGATATGTAACATATTATTTCAAATATATAAAATTTAGAAAATAAATTTTGTGTAAACAGCTGTTACGTTTTACGTTTATGGCTAAAAACCTATTTTAGAAACAAATCACGAGGCTACTTACCTAAAAACATCATAACGAATGACCAAACTCGCTAGACGACGGAGAAAAAACGGCTAAAATATATTCAAACTATTTACAGAATACGTTTTCCTACCTAACTGATGATACCATGCAACATTTTACAACCAAAAACAATTAAAACTTAAAATATAAATCCTGAACCATATGAAATTTAGGTGATTTTAACATCTAGTTAAACGATATAACTTAACCGTTTAACGGTGCTGAGTCAGACTGGCAAATATCAATCTACTAAATGCCACGTCGTTTTGATTAAAACCAGGAGTTGGTAGATTGTGTCTTCTAAGACTAATAGACCACTACTTGGGCCAAGTTTATTTTGACGTGAAAGAAGCCCAATACTAAAAGCCTTTCTAAAACGAAACCACTACTGAGAAAAGCGTCTCTTTCATTTTCTTTTCACTCTCCGATACATGAGAATGGTGGCGTAATTGTGCAGAGAAGATCCCACCATACTTCAGTTCTGCTGTCACGATTCTTCAGTGAGATCTGAGAACTAAATTTCGGAAACAAATAGCTTAGAGTAGTAGACACAGATAGGACTTAGAGCAGAGAGATGGATAAGATGAATCAGGCATTTGAGAAGATGAAGATGATGGTAGGTATGGAGGTTGAAGACGAGGAACGAGCTGCCGAGGAAGAAAGCTCTCTATCTTTCATGGAAGATCTTAATCGAAATTGCGCTTTGACTACCAAACAGGTTCTTATTTATTTACTCCCGAGATGTTTAATCTCTTCGATCAAGTCCTCTGCATTTCGCTGTTTCTTTTGATTCTTGGTTTTATTGCTACGATTGGTTTCAAATGCGTACTGTGTAGTATTCCAATTAGAGAAGTTAGCCTCGTAAGCTCACTGATGTAGAAAAACAAAATGAGTTTTTATTGGATGTAGATCAAGTGATCAATAACGTTTAGCAGTGTTAAAACTCAGATTCATGCACAGAAAAAAAAAAAAAAAATTGATTTAATGGAGGAGAAGGATGATAGAATTGCATGGGATATGATAACACTATAACAGTTTGATCCATATGGCTAGGTTTGCTTTGACATGTATGCTGAGGTTTATTTACTGTGTATCTCTATGAAGTTGTAGTGTTGTCTCGTTTAGAGGAATTTGTTGAGTATCTTGAATTTGGGTTTATCTTCTGCTAATGTGTTGTTTTTTCTTCATAAAAACAGAGATTCTATGGGTTTGCAATTTGTTTGTCAGCAGGGTTGACCTGTACACTTTTGGTAAGTTCAACTCTTATCCATGTTAGAATTCATTATCCTGAATCGTTTTACCTTTAAACTTGCTTTAGCTCTATAGCTATGGGAAGTTAAGCCCTTTGGATATACCTCTTCTTTATCTTTTTACCTGTTTGACATTGCAGTCGATGCTTGTTTTCTTCAATCCGGTCAAGTTTGGAATCACATTTACTCTCGGAAATTTGATGGCACTTGGGAGGTCCGTATTTTGATTTTTAGTTTCGGATGTTATATCACATTAGGTTTACGCGGTTCTGTCTGTACTAGTATTTCTCTGTTATTGGATTTTAGGTTTCATGTCATATTTTGTATGGCAGCACAGCATTCCTTATAGGCCCACAACGGCAGGTGACTATGATGCTTGACCCTGCCCGTATCTACGCTACTGCTTTGTATCTAGCAAGCATTATCATTGCCTTATTTTGTGCTCTTTATGTAAGTGGGTTTCTCAACTCCATTTAATTCAATTTACTGTACCACTATATAGTGACCATTGTTAAAGTTTGATTAAAACTAGCTAGTGAAAAGGCCTTGTTGTACTAAATATAATCTGTCTTTTTCTTTTTGTGTAGGTTCGTAACAAGCTTCTGACACTGCTGGCCATCATTCTTGAGTTCTCTGGTCTAATTTGGTATGCTGAAGTTTTGGTTCTCTTGCATTTATCTTGAACTTTCTCGTTATTTATGGATGGTCTCTGCATACAGTTACATGATTGATGATTCGCTCATCGAACCATTTTATTAGCCTGAACTAGTACTGAGTTGGTGTACCTAATGCTACTTAGATGGTTTCTGAGTTCATTCACAAAAGTTGTCGACATTCATCTTTCTGTTCTTTAACACTGCAGGTATAGCTTGAGCTACATCCCTTTTGCAAGGACCATGGTCTCCAAGGTCTTCTACACTTGTTTCGACACCGAGTTTTAAGCAACATTACACACATCGTCCCAAAACCATTGTGCTTTGTTTGAACTATTGGTCAATCTCCCAAATGTGTTCAAAGCTGGACTTGTTTGATGCACAAAAAAACGTTAAAGAACCTTCATAGTCCATGGTTTGGCTTATCTTCGGTACTCGTTTCACACACATTTTGTATATTTTACTGTGGAATTTAACGTAGATTTGGTCCTCTTTTTCTTCCCTACTTGTTTGAGTTCTTCTGTAAGAAAGTATGTTAACCAGCTAGACACCGTATTTTGAATATTCTGCAGTCATTTAGAATAGTTTCGTATTTGTTACAAAATTCTGATACTCTTAACATCACAATGCATTCTCATGGTTCTACTTCAATTAAGTGCATAGTGTTTGGAAATACTGCCTGTTACTGGCCAAAGCACTTTAGCATAATTTCTGAAAGTTCGGAGAACAAAAATCTGAAAATAAATTGCAAGAAATAGAAATCAATCCCTGGCCTTAACGAAAAGAACGAAATCACATAGTACAATACAACCTCGTAAATGCTAGGAGATAAGATATAAAACGAAAACATTCAGCAGAAACCAAAGAGATGTCTTAGGAACAAAGGTCAACTCTGGCCAAATGGTTGTGAAGTGGTTGGAGAAGTGAGAAACTCTCTAGAAGACAACAGTGTCGAGCATAGTACCTAGTGTCTGAACAATGTTAGATGACATCAGGTTGGAGACATGTTCTTCCAGATGCTTCTTTGCGTCTTGTCTTCCCACATTCACGATCGCAAGCTTCTCTGGTGACAACTCATCCTCCTCTTGAACGGCCTTGTTATACTTAGCAGCCAAGCTCAACATCTCCTGTTAAACACCAAATAGAGACAATGTCAATGAACATGAGTGTGCAATATGCTTTAACAACTATAAAAAGATTGCAAAATAATCCTTCTTTCTTACCTGGACAGTCTGTTCATTTGTCTTGGAGTGGGTGTCAAAGCGTCTTAGCGTCAGACCATCTGTCCATTTCTTCTTGTGGAGGTTTAGTAGCATCTTCTCTTCGAGCTCGTTTTTCCTGTAGTTGATGGCTATTGAATAATAGTGTCTGTTCAATCCATGGATCAAGGCCTGCATAGTAGTATCCAAAATTCAGTATTAGAGTAATCTTTACATTTCGTTCCAACTTAGAAACAAACGAGACACGTTTCACTAAGTGATCATCACCTGGATCGATGGTTTGTTAAGATGTCCAAGGTTCGATGTGGTTTGACGGGGTTCTTGCCCAAGCATAATAGTCTGCGGATTTATCGAGCGGAACGCATCAATCACAACCTTTCCCTTCACACTTTGAATTGGATCTACCACAACTGCCACAGCTCGCTGGTTCAAAGCTTCAAAACTCTACAAAAAAAAAAAGCACACAGATGTTCACAATGAGCATATATAGTCCAATCCAAAGTTCTAAACTATATATTAGATCTACAATGCAAAGTGGATAACAACAGATTAACATTTATAATAGTGTCCAAGTCAATTATTACAGTATGGACGATAAAGAAAACAACACATTATTGAGTTCATTCAGATGAATAGACAAATACACAAACTGAAGAAACACAACGCACCTGTTGAGTATTAATGTCAACACCAGAAAGCCAGCACCCAAATCCAGGATGGGAATGATACCAACCAACAACCATCTCAGGTCTGAAAATTACGATACAAGAAGAATCAATATACCAAAATCAGATTCTGAATAAGAGAGCTCTCACTAAAGTGTAGATGGGATTAAAGAAGTTACCTTCCAGTCTGTTTAAGCATGTCAAGCATATTAGTCTGGAAAACATGATCAACAGCTTCAACACTAACACCAGTACCACTCTGAGGCATAGCGAAAACATCAACAACCCTAACAGTGTACTCATCCACGAACTCTCCAAGCATCAATCCCATGACTTCCATAGGAACACCAGCTCTTCCTGCGAATTTCCAATTACTTTCATCAAATCTCTATTATACAAACATATCGAACAATAATATTCGAAACCCTAAAGCTCCATACCAAAAGGGGGGCGCCGCAAAAGGAAAATCTAAGAGAGCGGAAGCAAAATTAATATAACCTAATCAGGAGGGCAACGTAATTAGAGTTAGGGATTTGGGTAATTTTACCGTGCTTAAGCATCTTGAGGAGGGCGAGAGAAGAGATGTAAACCTGCTCCGATGTATCGAGAGTCGGAGAATCAGGCGATGCGTGACCCAAACCGCCACCAGCTCCGAAGATTCGCTGTAATCTCTCCATATTCAGATGAATCAATCAGTTCGTCTTCTCTTCTTCGAGAGAGTGGCTTCTTCTTCTTCTGGGTTCGCTACAACAATGGGATCTTCTTATTAAAAACCTCTTGAGAGTTTTCATTATTAACAAGACAAGACCAAGATGGATCTTAATCGTTCGATTAGGCGAAACTATATTATTTACATATTAGTCCTCTAATATTTCCTTTTTGTTTATTGCAGACCACTAGTTCTAGAAAACATCCCCAATGAAAGTTAAAAATAAATTTGAAATTCCTTATTTGTCACAAACTATACGAGAGCTTCATGATTGGTTAATGTTATTTACGTAGAGTTATAACTTTTGTTTTATGGTTAGGAGCTGTTATCTGAGAGATGATTTCTAAATCCATATGGAATTGTAAATTCTAGAAATCAAAACACATGGATTTTGAAATAACATGTTTTATCCTTGAATTTGAACTTTTCTATTTTACGCATTCAAATCCATTCAAATCCATTTAAAACATATTGTTGATTTTAAAATCCAAAAACAAATCATTAAATGAATAACATGGGATTTTAACAAGTATTTGTAATCAAAACACACGGATTTTGAAATAACATGTTTTATCCTTGGATTTGAACATTTCTATTTTACACTTTCAAATCCGTTCAAATCCATTTAAAACATACTGTGGATTTTGAAATCCAAAAACAAATCATTAAATGAATAACATGAGATTTTAACAAGTATTTGTAAATCATAAAACCAATAACACCTAATTTTGATAAGTATTTTAAAATCAAAGATTGAATAACACATGATTTTTGTTTGGATTTCCAAATCCATTAAAATCATAGAACCAATAACCCTTCTTAGAGTTTATGTTATTTGTGTAGTTTTGTAGATACAAGAATAAAAAAATGTATGTAGTTTTGTCAATCTGTGAAGAGTAGACAACTTGAAAAATTTTCCCAATGGTTTTTATTTGACACCTTGAAAAGTTCACAAGATCAATGAAAATAACGAAAACAATTCTGTTTCATTCAGGATCAAAGGTTATTCAACAAAACCTCGCTTCATAGCTCTTGACAATCAAATAATGGATGGGGAAAAGAAGAATCTTTTGGGGAGCAGCAACATTTTTGGAATGAAACTGTAAAGAGGTCTACTTAAAGATCAGGCATGCCCTTTCCTGTTTTGGCATCATATGTCTGCTCCCATACATACTCCATTGGAGTGTCCTTAGGGCCAGCTGCAAAAAAAGTATTAATCCCTCTGTAAGAAAACCACTACTACCAAGGCCAAACTATATTTTATAGAGATATATTTTGCGAATTGAGCTGTTTCAATTATATAGTCATAACAATAACGGCAAAGCTAAAAATGCATTTTCTTCTTTGATCTCAGAAGGGAATCAATTCATCTATTCCTTTTTCTCAGACTTAGAACATGTAACGCATGTTACAAATGCATAGCAAGCAGATTATGTTGATTCAATCTTTAATCTTACAGTCTATTTTATGGTTATGTTTGTTCCCAAGTAGCTACGATATACACACTTCCAACATTCTATGCGCAAATCGTATTTTTAAAGAGATGTTGAAGAGTTGCTACGTACCGGTAGTGGGTCTTGGTGTAGCCCTTATCTTAAGGATCTCTGGTCGAGGAATTATCGAACCAGATGTGCCTGTACCTCTAGCTACTCTTACTTTTGTTCCATCTTCTAGGTATTTTACACCAACCTTACAAGGCCTCCTGTGGTAGAAAGATATTAGAAACATAGGAAACTTCTTGCTTGAGCAAAAAGAGCAAATTGGTGGTGACAGTAGTGCAAAATGAGATTATACCCAGTGACTGGATCAACAACTTGGACATTTGAGGCATGAAGAGGAGCCTCTACCGTGAAAATTCCACCTTCGTGATCAGGGCCTCCCTTTATATGCTTCTTGATCTGCAGATACAGAAGAAAACAGTGTCTCAGCGAGTAGCCAAAAGACTATCCCAGCAGCAAGTTAAATCATCCAAAACGAAAAGAGTTCAAGTTGAACAATTCAAAACATTATGTAAAGAAAGCGATGGAAATAGACCCGCTTTGTGATTAAGTAACCAACTAATAGAAGATGTTTAAATCTGTCGAGAAGAACCAACTGAAGATTGATAACTCCATAATTGGTGTTAAGTAAATGATATATGATGCTGATTCATTCTCTACATGTGTAAGACCGAGCAAAAAGATATACAGAACAAAGATGATTCAAGACAAACTCACCAGATTCTTGCCTTCAACAATAACACGATTTTGAGATCGGATGACACGTTTGATGGTTCCAGTCTCACCCTTATCTTTCCCACGAATTATCATCACCTGCATATAAAAATCAAACCCCAGAAGAAACACCACATCATTCATAAGAAAATGAAACCAAACTAAAACAAACCACCAGAAGAACAAAAGTGTGTGAGTGGTGAAAAGAGTGTCCTCACATTATCCCCTCGGAGTATCTTCCAGTGTCTGATAAGTTTCTCAGCAGCTTTCCAACCCATTTTGCTCCTACTCTCTTAGACAAGAATCCTAAAATTTACATCACAAAAAGAAAAAGAAAAAAAAAACACACACACAGTCTTTGTTTCAGATTCATCAACGAGGAATGGAAGCATGAAGAACCCAAATTAAAAAATTATGAAATTGGCTGGGTAAATTGAAAAATGAAGAAGCCAAAATCAACGAAAATGCCGAATAATCTAAGTAAAAGCAGTGCATCACGTAGAACTAAAAGGTTTATCAATCTCTATACCTAATTCCGATTACTAAGAGATTGACAATAACCTTCAAACAATTGAAGATTATAAATGAAATCGACAAGTTTGGCATAAAGGACAAGAAGCAAACCTGGAATTAGGCGAGGTTGAAGCTTCGGGTTTATGCCAGGCGGCGTTAAGTAACGACGGTGGTGAAGAAATCGGGGAGTACTTTGATTGTGTGTGAAAAAATGATAAACCCTTAAACCACGAAACATTGAAACGACAACGCATTGATTGATGAACTTTTTTGTTTTAACAGCAATTGATGAACATTTAAAAATATATATATACAGAGTATATATTAGTATCTTCATATAACTCCAAAACGAATTTAAAATATTATTTATTAGGTAAATGATTTTAATTTATTTTTTTATCAAAAATTAATTTTTCGGTAAGACAAGACTACTACTACAACCCACATGCATTTTATTTGTTACAGAATTTGCGCAGTTTCAAACATAACTGTTTTAAAACCAAGTTTTTGTTTTGACAACCTATCTCCCTTTCATCACGCAATGCATTAGTTCCTTATTTGAATGTTGATGCATCATAACACTATATGGCTATATGTTACTAGTAACGTAGTCGTGATATGTTAAGTGAAAATCATCCTTGACAACGTATAATAAGCATGAAGAACCCAAATAAAAGATTATGAAATTGGCTTGGTAAATTGAAAATGAAGAACCCTAAATCAACGGAAATGTGTTATAATCTAAGTACAAGTTGTGCATAACAGTATAAGTAAAAGTAAATAGTCTTATCAATCTTTATACCTAATTCCGGTTACTATGACACTGACAATAGGGTTCGGATAAATTGACGATTACAAATAAATCGACAGGGGATGCAAAAACAAGGCTTGTATGTTTACTAGTAACGTAGTCATGATATTTTAAGTGAAAATCATCCTTGAAAACGTATAAGCTTATAGCAAAATCAGATTCCTTATAAAACAAACGCATATACGTTCTTGAATCTTGATCCACCGACAAGTTACTAATCAATACACATATGATATTTCCCTACCTTGGCCTTTGTCTGAGAGAGAGCCCCGAGTTTTTACCAAACTATCATCAGTTTACAAATTTACCCATGTGATGTCCAGTGCTGAATTTAACAGAGAATTGAATGAGATTGAAAATCAGTTGATGATGCAAGTGTCTGACATTTAGGAATTACTTTGTCACCCTCTTCAACATGTACATTGATTAGGTCTACTGTTCTTATGAATTACTCTATCGCTGTTGCCCATGTGAAAAATGACTTCATCAACACTATAGCAGAAGAAAATATTTGATATTTATTTCACCTTACGTCTACATACTACGTGTTTCCTTAAATAAAAACATAAAATAAAAACATAAAATTTTACAGGTTCTAATCAAGAATCAAACTAAAGAGACTGCCGCATATCAATGTAGCCGAGCCAAGTATTTCTTCGAAATAAGCTGCTGCATACGAATCGTATGATACGATTTGACCTCAGGACTCATTTGAGATTCTCCTACCCTTCTGAGTTCTGAACTTCTGATCTTGCAAGAAAGTGGATATGCCATTTGAGTATTTTTGACCACTCAGACGAATCTATAATTGATTAATTGCCATTACTCGTTTATTCTAACCATAATTGTCACCAAAAAAACAAACAAAAAAATTACCGCTGGCAAAAATAATCTTAAAGCATATATATACATAATACCATGTACCAGCTTATTCACTCTGCTCTCTCCAAATCCATCCGTTAATTAATATCTTCACGGAGAAGAAAAAAAAAACAAAAAAAATGGCGACAGAATCATCACAACCAAACCAGAAACTAACGATTCCGTTAAAAACAAGAATCGCTCTCACCGTCATCTCAACCTTCACCGATAACGCTCAACGTCCCGACGGAACTATCAACCGCCGTTTCCTCCGCCTCTTCGATTTCCGTGCTCCTCCCAATCCCAAACCCATCAACTCCGTCTCCACCTCCGATTTCGTCGTTGATCCCTCCCGCGCTCTCTGGTTCCGATTGTTCACACCGCACGTCTCCGGCGACAAAATCCCAGTCGTTGTTTTTTTCCACGGCGGCGGTTTCGCTTTCCTCAGCCCTAACGCTTACCCTTACGATAATGTCTGCCGGAGATTCGCTAGAAAACTGCCTGCTTACGTCGTCTCCGTCAACTACCGCCTCGCTCCGGAGCATCGTTATCCTGCTCAGTACGACGACGGATTCGACGTTCTCAAATACATCGATGAGAATCACGGCAACATCCTCCCGGCGAACGCTGATCTGTCTAGATGCTTCTTCGCCGGAGACAGTGCTGGCGGAAACATCGCGCACAACGTCGCCGTCCGAGTTTGCAGGGGGAATTTCACCGCCGTGAAACTAATCGGACTGATCTCGATCCAACCGTTCTTCGGCGGAGAAAAGAGGACCGAAGCGGAGAAACAACTAGCCGGAGCTCCTTTGGTATCGCCGAGTCGAGCAGATTGGTGCTGGAAAGCGATGTTACCGGAAGGAGTAAACCGGGATCACGAAGCGGTTAACGTAGGAGGACCAAACGCAGTGGATATAACGGATCTGGAGTACCCGGAGACGATGGTGGTTGTGGCTGGGTTTGATCCGTTAAAGGATTGGCAGAGAAGCTACTATGAGTGGTTAAAGTTATCCGGGAAAAGAGCAACGTTAATCGAGTATCCAAACATGTTCCACGCGTTTTATATCTTTCCCGAGTTACCGGAGTCCGGTCAGTTAATTATGCGGATTAAGGATTTTATCGCGGAGCGCGTCGCTTCACTCTAAAGCTGCTTAATCACACCCTAGTAGCTCAATAAATAAAATAAATGCATTAAGCTATGCTAAATGATTATGTTCTATTTAGTCTGTTTACATTATTAAGTGGATGTTATTGTCTAGTTCTGTGAACTTGTTCTACGTGCGGGTTTTGTATTTGTAGTACACAACGTTTCAAGGAAAAGAAAAATCATTATGTGACAAAATCTTTTAAATTGTAAACTCAATGAAAGATTGAAAGGTTTCTTTCGTTCTAGCCATGGTTGTACTTAATATACGAGTTAGAATAGAAACAACGTAATTGATTGTTTTGTACGGTGATGAGATTTCGAGAACACCGGTAGGTGAGTCCATACCTCACTTACGGAAAAGATAAGTTGTTGAGGTTAGTTTGGTGAAGAGTGCCACAATTTAATGCATTTTTCTAGCAGAGAAGTTAACTCCCAGTACGGCTCTTCCTTAATGTCGATGTTATGTGTATTGGAAAAGACTCTTGTTGAGTTTTGTAATCAAAGTAGTAAATTGTTTCGATCCGTTGAACTATTTAGAGTGTTGAGTATATTACATTGACATGGAGACATATCCCATTTTGTAAAATGTATATATTCATCACCGTTCTCGTTTGCTTGAGTTTGTGTATTTCCGTTTATATTTATTGTGTGCTTAGCTTGTTAAAAATAGTAACTCACAAATTTAAACATTTTAAAACAAGATTTCTTTTGTAATGTAGACAACACTAAACCGAAACGGAAGGAAACCCTTTTTTCTTTGCGTTTGACGTGTATGTTTCTTTTAAAATGAAACCTTTAATTAGTATTACATCAATGATCAAACTGGTGGGCGTTCGGTTTTTCGGTTTGGTTTCGGTTTACGATTTTTTTGTTTTATAAAAATGGAACCATAAAAAAACCATATGTAATTCGGTTTGGTTACAGTTCGTTTTTTTGGTTTATGGTTTTTTCGGTTTCATCAGAAATGAAACCATACAAAAACCATATGTATCACAGTTTGATTCGGTTTCGGTTTGGTTCCGGTTTTTAACGGTTATTTCATGATTTAAAAAAATAAATAGTTGATACATAACTAAAAATAAGCATAAAAGTAATTATGAATATATATAGGTTAGGGAATAGAGACTTAGGTCAAAGTTTTGTAATTCGATAGATTAATAGGAGATCAATAATTAAAGCCCAATAAAGAAAAAATTATTGATATTGTTATACAATATAAATTTATAAGTTTGAGAAACTAATTAGTAATTATATCTAATTATCCTAAATTTTTATAAAAAACCAAAAAAACCATTCGTTTTTACAGTTTTTAATCATACCAAACCTAAACCAAATGGTTAATTAAAATAAAAACCAAACGGCTTTTTAGATTTAACCATAACCAAACCAAACTATTTATTTCGGTTTGGTTCGGTTCGGTTTTTTGGATTTCGGTTTTTTTGCCCACCCCTAAATTCAAACATTACATTTCTCAACCAATTTAAACAATTAGGTTTGAAATCGATATTATTGAAAGTTGAAAACCTAGCTCGTGTTTTTTCACACCTTCTTTGTTTAAGTACTAAGAGCGTTATGCGAGGACATTAAATGATTTGTTTAAGTGAAACTGTAATGGCTTTAACTGACTCATTGGATTTGGATCGTCCGTCTCTTGTCGACAAGATGATATCATAATTATCCGTGTGTGTTTTAGTAGTGGTGTGAGCGCAGACTTATGTTTTGAAGCCATACCTTATCACTTAGTAATTGTCAGTATCTTCAAGAGAGGACCAGTTCACCTAATTTCTAAATTTAAAAGTCGGCCTGACCGTATACGGATAAAAATGCTATTATACTCACGTACGTCTCCAATATGACAAAAATATTATGGTGGTATTCTCTAATATCATTATGATAATTCCACGTTTGTGAGTTAATCAATTTTTTTCTGTTTGTTCAAGATTCTATTTTCAGTTGTTTTTTTTTTTGTTCTCTCTCTTAACTTTGACTTGTCCCTTTTTTTTATTTTCTTCTAATACAAACAGATTATGCATAAATATTTTCGTTTGATATAAATTTACATCACTACTATAAATTATTCTTGTTGAATGGTAAAAATAATTTGTATACAAGAGCGTCCGTAAGAACATGGAAGGACAATTTTGGACAGTGCACAGAATTTTTAGGTCGGGTTTTAATCGTTACAAATTGTATTGTTACAATTTGATAGTGTAATACAATTTGACAGTCCGAACGGGTTTTAATCGTTACAGTTCAAACTGATATGGGCCGTAAAGGCCCACTAGGGCTAATTTTAACAATGGGTGAACAAAGTGAAGCTAATATAGATCGTTGACGACGACGACGAGTCAGACAATAAAGAGGAGAGGTCAAAAATTTCAAAAAAAAAAAAACTCGAGAAAGGTCAAATTTCGCAATTAAATGCAAATCTGCAGCGTCGTCTCTCTCTCTCTCCTCTATCCGCCGGCCAAAATTTTTCGCTTTCCTTCTCCGTCAATCTTTATCACCGGCCCGTCTAATACCCTCCGACCATATTCAAACCGCAACTGCTCCAATCATTGGCCTTAGGTTAGGTTAGTCCACCCTCTTCCGCCGCTTTAGCTTCTAAAAAGTCATGTCCTTTTCCAAATTTTGGGGGATTTGAATTTTTTTTTTCTTTTCTTTTCCGGACAGTGCTTTTGTCTTCTGTTGAATTACAGAACTTTATGGGGTTTGTCTTGTTGTAATTCGAACTCCATTGAAACTGGTTGTTAAATTTTGTTCGTTGAGAAATTGTTTTGGTTTGTTTCTGCAGTTCCTGAGTTACCCTTATGTACCTCAAAAGGCTGAAACTTTGAAGTATAATATTGTTACTGTGATGGGAATTGAGATTTGATCAAACGCTGAGAGCTAGTTTGATTTAAAGATGTCATGGATGAAAAGTAAATCATCTGGTTGGACTGCGTTTGATCTCAAGCAGAGACAGAATCAAGGTTTAGAAATCGAGGTAGAGGATGATCCATTCCCGCCTGTTTCAACTAGTGTTAATGCATCTCTTGTAGATGTTAGAGGAAAGCTGAGAAGAAATCATGAACCTTCTGAGAAGTCTTTTTCCTCTGTGCTCTTACCTCCTTCGAGATTTCCGGCACTGACAGAGAATAAGGATTGCGGAAACCAAGAAAGCAGCGGAGATTTTAGAAGCAAACCTGGCAGTTTGATTCTCCCGGTAAACAGTCATGATTCAGCCTTCATGAAGTTGAAGGAAATGAATAGCTGGGCAGATGAGAGCTTGATAAGGGATGTATTGTTATCCACTGAAGATAATTTTGAGATGGCTTTAGAGTTTTTGGAAGGGATGGTTCCTGCTGGTAACAATAAGGAAGCTGAGGTGCCAACTTCAAAGATTGAGGGTTATTCATCCGATAACAGAAGTTCCGGATATAGAACATTTGGAAGAAGTGTTACAGGTTCGGTGAAGATGACTGCTAGGTCCGCTTTTGAAGATTCTGGCAAGTGTGATTTGCAAGAGAGTGATGGAAGGTCGTTTCCGGTGGTTGCATCTGACAGTCAAAAGTTGTCTGAAGATATTTCTGAACTAGATAGTATCATTCAGCGGCTTCAGTCCCTTCCTAGAGAGCCTGAATGGGAAGAAGATGATCTCTACTTGAATCATCGAAAGGATGCCCTGAAAATGATGAGGTACACAAAGGCGTGTATCCTTTTTATATTGAGTTGTTTATTGTGTCCATACTCCATAGTCTGTTTATATCAATTGATCACTTGTGTCTACCCAATCCAGAGTTCATATTCTGCACTTGAATTCCAAACTCTATGCTACAACTAGTCGGTTTATTATTTCAATCCTTGCTTATCTTCAAAGATGAATATGTATCATCAGCTATTAAGAAATTCTCCTTCTTTTATTTTAAACAGATCAGCCTCAAACCATTCAAGAGCTGCCCAAAATGCTTTTCAGAGGTATGATCATGCTTCTGCCAAGCAGCATTCAGAAAAAGCAAGAGAGAATTGGTTAACAGCTGAGAAGCTAAATGCTGAGGCAGCCAAAAAGATAATAGGTATAACAAATAAGGACAACGACATATGGAAGTTGGACCTGCATGGACTCCACGCAACAGAAGCTGTTCAAGCGTTACAAGAACGTTTGCAAAAGATAGAAGGTCAATTTACAGTGAATCGTTCAGTATCACCAAATAGAGGTAGGCCAAAGAATGCAGTCCTGCGTTCTGCATCACAAGAGCCTTTTGGTAGATTAGATGTGGAAGGCCGCAAAAGTCAAAAAACTTCTTCTAGGCAACAACGAAACTCGTTGCAGGTTGTAACAGGTATGTCAAATTTTGTTTATGTAGCATCAAGTGAACTGATGTTTCCCTTGTTTAAATATAATAGAAGCTTCACACATAAATCTGTGACAGTATTCTATGTCCTTTATAGGTATTGGTAAACACAGCCGGGGACATGCGTCACTTCCTCAGGCTGTGAAGACATTCTTTGAAGATAACAGGTGAAACAAAACTCTCTTTTTTATCTTCCAATTCATATATTTCGAAATCAGTAGTATAACTAACAACTGAAGAATGTAATGTTGCTTTACAGGTACAGGTTTGATGAGACAAGACCAGGTGTTATCACAGTGTGGCCTAAATTCCGACACAGCTGAATATATGATTGATTTCGGTTTTAGGAAAATACATGTGTTACTTCATTCTTGTTGTATCATATCTCCTAAGACTTACTATTCTTCTTTGTAACATAGTCCATGTGGCCAATGGTTTAGTGTACTCGAACAGGTCACGAAAATAGAATGTAATGCGACTTCAGAGCAGTGATATTTGTAGTGAGATCAAATGTAAACTTAAGTGGGATTATTATTTTCTATAAACAAAGATTGACTATATTCATATGAACGAATTGTTTCACAAGTCCTTGTCTCTAACTGTTTTGCAGCTGAAAAAAGCCAGAGCCTGCACCGAGATACAACCCAAAAAAACAGTCACTGTCTATCTGATTTTTGTTTTCTAGAGATTGTATCGAAAGTGATAAAATAGATCATTCACTTGAACCTTGTTTAATTGTCTGCATCAATTATGCACATTTTAACATTCAATGTCTATTGCATAAAAAACCCTTAATATAGTGAGTTTGATCAAACTCAAATTTAAGACTCAGAAAAAAAAAAAAAGTAGAAGAACCAAAGACTATGTTAGAAACTTGAGAGAAAATACATTCATACTTGGCAAAACATACAATTCAAAGGATGTTAACAAAAAATTGTCAGCCTTCTAACAAACCCTAAATATATCTAAAGCGGCCACAATAAGAGACTTTTTGCTAACTGAGTGAAACTCATAATCCAACATTCATAATCATATATAATAGAAAATAATAAACCGTTGACCTAGTCAAATACCTAATTCAGTTGTAAGAAGAGAACATCAGAAAAAAAAACACAATAATCATTTTAAGGTGGAAGAGTATGAAGCATTATATTGTTTCCATTAATAGCGTAAAAAATAACCATATTAATTATGACATAAGCTGCATATGATTAGTTTAAAATAAAAAAGATATATAATTTGTTATTAGGTCTTATGATTCTTTTATATATATACATATATATATATATAATTAACATTATGATTTGATAACCCTTTCACACTGTATATTTAAAACAAACAAAGAGACATATAAATAAGGAAAAATGCCAAAAAAATCCCCAACTTTCAAATTTGGGACAAAAAAATCATGAGCTTTTGAAATGTCATTTAAATCACAAAGTTTAGTTTGACTTTTTAATAAAATAGCTAACTTTCATTGACTGAGCCATTCAAAGCATGCCGTTAAATTGCCGTTAACGGAGTTAATTTCCGGTAGCAATTTCCGTTTAGTCAAAAATATTATATATACAATTTGTTTACCAATATTTGCTGAAAGCATATCTTGGTCTATTGGTGTTTAATTATTCATCTTCCGTGGGTTCGATTCTTTCTGGGTGTCGCTTCTGTATTTTGGTTTTTTAAAATAAAAAGCATTACACGGGTTCGAACTCAGGACCCCAACGAGGTCCTAGACAACAACTCTTGGCCAACTGAGCTAAGCAGATTTATTAACAATTATTGAAATAAATATTGTTATATATCGTAATTATATTTGTGTTTTTAAGATGGCTCGATTTGGGAAAGCCAGGGATCGATGTTATTCTATGGTGGTTTGTGGACTGGCACCGACGATGGAATCTCTTGACATTCGAAGGCTTAGGCGGACATGGTTTCTTCCGGATCGGCGGTGGTTTGTTTAGTGGATCGGCGGTAGGTGCTCTATTTTTGGGTCACGACACGATACCAAGTCGGTCACTGAAATATTTTTGCAGTGACGTCATCCTCTACTAGATGAAGAAGACGAAACAAAAAAAAATACTAAAAATGGGAAAACAATTATATAAAATTTGCGTATATGGTGATTCGAACTCGGAGTCGCGAAGGTATTTTAACTCACGCGTTACCACCAAACCACGTCAACGTTCACCTTAAAAGTTTTAACAACTTACATATATATATATATATATATATATATATATATATATATATAAACACATGTGACGGAAAGTTAACCCCGTGATCCTTCGGTTAACGAAGATTTAACGACATGCTTTAAATAGCTCAATCAATAAAAGTTAGCTATTTTATTAAAAAGTCAAACTAAACTTTGTGATTTAAATGACATTTCAAAAGTTCATAATTTTTTTATCCCAAATTTGAAAGTTGGGGATTTTTGTGGCATTTTTCCCCATATAAATAACATACATCTATTGGTAGTAAACATCTATATCATCCAAGAGAGACAATTCATAAATGATTAAATAAACTCACTTAATCAAACTCACAAATCTTCTCCTTCGATTCCTTAAGACAAAGTTTTTATACAGCTTGATCGATCACACACTCAAAAATATATTATAAGGCACATATCATTATAGTATGTGTGCAATATTAGAACATCTGATATATGCTAATTGCCTACATTAAAATGATATATATATCATACAATCGCTAAAAATAATATTTTCATAGTCATTTATAGAAAAATACATTATAAGATAATATGGTACATGTCGGTAAAAATTATGAAACCTACTTTCCAAACTTATAAAATAACATAACCAAAAGAAAAAAGAAGAAAAAATTATAATGGCCTCACACATAAAAGTTCAAACTTAGAGAAATTGAACATTCAAAAGTCTATAAAAAAAATATCAAAACATCAAAAAAAAAATGACGCCATATGATGATGTTAATAAGATAGGAAGGATATGTTTGCATTACTAAGAAAACGAAAAAATAGATATATTTGGAAAGAATAAAATTTAGATGATATAAAAAATGAAATACGTTAATAATATAGTAAAATTGAATACAAAAAAATTAGGTGAGATTTGAAATATGAAGATTAATGAGATGTGTGTGCTATTTATAGGAAAAATTGTAGTTAAGAGCATATTATAAATTATTATTTAATTGGATAGTTAATGCAATAATATTTATATCAATTTTTCAATTTATATTTATAAGGTGAAGGTGATTCATATCTCATTGTCATAGGAGTTACATAAACTATATGAGAGTTACAAAAATGCAATAAATACATATAATATTTTTTGCATATTATATCTCTAAATGTACTTAATCATTTGTTGCATTACTATCAGTACTATGTAAGTTACTAAAATGTGTCAACATAAACAATAATAAATAAATATCAACTAAATGAAATTTAATGCCTTAACACATGGATGTTGTTATCAATATGAGAGTTACTTAATATGTTAGAATATGAAAGTGAAAAAATGGCCAAGCTAGGTTTACAAAAGTACATTTATTCTGAAAAAATAACTGAAATTTATCCTTTTAAATATAAATTTTATAGTTACTAAAAATAAATCTATGACAAGAAATTCAAGCTAATCAAATTCTAAATAATATATCTATTTAGTTCTTTCTTTATCGTTAAACATTTATTCAGTTCTTATTATTTGTTAGTATATAATTATTATTAATAATAATAATGTTAGATTTTAATTCTGTATATTTAAATAAACTTTATTTTATATTAAATTGTAATAAAATTTAAAATAATTTAACAATCATATCATGTAAATTATTTCAGTTAAAGTGAAGAAATACAAAAGCAAATTATTACTGGACAATATGTTATATAGAAAAAATAAAGAAAATTGAACATCTTATAATGTATATGTTCTAATTATTTGATCATCAAATTATTTTATACTTATAATTTTGCTTTATATTATTTTATAAGTTTGGAAAGCTGAATATGTAATTATCATCAGCTATTGAGAAATTCTCCCTTCTTTTATTTTAAACAGATCAGCCTCAAACCATTCAAGAGCTGCCCAAAATGCTTTTCAGAGATATGATCATGCATGCTTCTGCCAAGCAGCATTCAGAAAAAAAAGCAAGAGAGGATTGGTTAACAGCTGAGAAGCTAAATGCTAAGGCAGCCAAAAAGATAATAGGTATAAACAAATAAGGACAACGACATATGGAAGTTGGACCTGGATGGACTCCACGCAACAGAAGCTGTTCAAGCGTTACAAGAACGTTTGCAAGAGATAGAAGGTCAATTCACAGTGAACCGTTCGGTATCACCAAATAGAAGGTAGGCCAAAGAATGCAGTCCTGCATCTGCATCACAAGAGCCTTTTGGTAGATTAGATTTGGAAGGCCTCGACTCGACAGTCAAAAAGTTTCTTAGGAAACTACGAAACACATTGCAGGTTGTAACAGGTATGTAAATTTTTATAAACTTAAGTGGGATTATTATTTTATATAATAAAACATTGACTAATGTATATTTTAGTTTACTTGTCCGCATCAGTTATGGACATTTAACATTCAATGTGATATATTGCATAAAACCCTTAATACATTCATACTTTTTGCAACACAAACAATTCAAAGGAAGGATGATAACAAAACAATAATTGTCGACTCTTTAACAAACCCTAAATATATATATATATATATATATATATATATATATATATATATATAGAAATCGAGACTTGTTGCTAAAAGAGTTAAAACTCATAATGTAACTTCGTCGATGGGTCAAAGGTAGAAACAGAGGAGTCAGGGAGTTGACAGAAGCTACCGTTGTCATGGTTATAGAGAAAGACTGAAAATTTGCTCTGATGTTGTTGAGCCAATGATGGGGTCGATAGGTATTGCTCTGTTTTTGACACACCACCGCTCATAAATGATGGATCTGGTGTGAAGAACCCGGCGGAAGACACCACAGGGCTCTGATAGGGTTCTGTCTGGTTCTGTAACCAAAGAAGCTTATCTTGAAACACCGGTATAGTACTCTCTAACGAAGCCTCCATCTCCAAAACTTTCTCAGAGAATTTGTTGTCTGTGATATCAAAAGATGTCTTCTTGTCTTTGAGGCCGGTCTTCTTATTCAGAAACAGAGAAAGGTTTGTGCTTTTCTTGCGTCTCTCCCTATCGTTGAGTTTGCTGAATCTCTCCGCCATGTCTCGAACCTTGGATTGATCTTCCGGCCATGTCCTGACGAGTTCTCCGTCACGGTTGTAGTATATAACACAGACCTCGACATCGCACAGGATTGAAAGCTCGGAGGCTTTCTTAAACATGGTATCTTCTCTCATAGGAAGATTTGTTGTCTTCTTTGATACGGAAGAGAGTTTCTTGAAACATCTTCGGTTTCTCACCGACAACAATCTCGTTGTTTTGTCGTCCTTCGTCGTCGACATTGTAGAATAAGCTTTGTTTACAGAGAGAACAAAAAATAGAAGAAGCTTTTAGTTTTCTTTTGATGAGAATTAGGGTAAACACACAACTTCAGGGTTATTTATGTAGAAAATTCGATTTCCATATTTCTCTTCATTAATGATATGATATACGCGTTTTGTTGTCACAATCTGGATTGGATTCGATTTCCATTTTCCTAAAATCAATCGATCTGACCGTTGTAGTATATATATTTATCACTGTATCTATATAATCCATCACAATCACTAATTAAGTACTTAGTATTAGATCCTAATTAACTTTTTTCAGGCTCATCAAACTCAAATCATTCTTACGGTCTTTGAAAGAAACTTAACTTCTACTTACCCGGTAATGCTAATCCTTCACATGTATGTAGAAAATTTCTTTAGAATAAACTTTAACTCTTACAACATGCAAAGCTATCTATGAACTCTTTATGTCAAAAAAAATTAAAGGACAGAAGCATATAAGGCATAAGTCCTACTGTAGTAGAAGCTGAGAACTTTTCCGCAATTGTGAGACCATTACTACACTTGATGCTGACTGTAACCTTCTCTCTCAACAGATAACGTACGTCGCTGCTTGCCATATATCCAGGAAACCAGTCTGTTCAAAGCCACATGCATGTGAAGGATTAAAACCAGAGAATACATTATACATAGCCAAATATATACGAGAGTTGAAATGGCAAATGTTACTTATACCGCAAGGGAAACATTGTATGAAGCATGACCAGTATCAAAGGTCTTCTCTATATTGCTCTGCATCACTGGATCTGTGATTAATATATAAAGAGGATTTTAAGTGAACCAGTAACCACTATCTCGTACACAACCAACCAGAAAAAGCTCAGCGAGCATAAAGGACTTAATTAACATCTTATATCAAGATGTAAACTGACAAGTAGTAGTGGCTTAGTTTTATAGGAAGTCATCAAGAGGGCATGAGTTATCAAAGTAAATTAATAAACTTACGGCAAGCGATCGATTTTGTGATTGTCATTGGCAAACACCTTCACAAGCTCCCCCTGATGAAATCAGAAAGTAGCAAATGAATATTGCAAACCACATGTAAAAACTAAGAATAAGTCAATAGAAAACAACCACTCTTAAATCATATTAATTAGCATGATATCTCTATCCCACAAACCAAAATACTGAGGAAACTAAAATGATCCAGATCAAAATTTCCAGTAGACCATAATCCTAATCTTTGCTATTCAACATATAACTCATTCATTAAAAAAGATATTAACCTTTCGGTTCCTGTAATCCAAAGGCTGAACTTCAACAGCAAGATACAAATCAACATCATCAGCAGTGACGAGGTAATGTGGCTGCTTTGCACCTGCATTAGAAGTATAGTAAATTTTTAATCTCCATTATAAAGTTAATAGAAAAAAAAATAAGAGAAAGGGCAAAGTTGGAGGAGGATAAAAAATATGGGTACCATCAATGTAATTCACAGATCCATTTCTATATGACATACCCACTGAAAAATTGGAGAAGAGAGATTAGATAGAGATCAGATGCAAATTCAACAAAAAAAAAAATTCAAGTATGCACCTCAAAATTACAACTAGTGGTTCCATGAATGAAGTAACCACAAGCAAGAAGATTATTTCCAGGATAAGGTTCTCCAACAATTTGGAGGTTCTCTACAGCTGGTAACCGGTCCACAGCTGTCAACACAGTGGTTACAAAATATTGAGACAAGTGAAAGACTTCTTAGTATTTAGACCAGGAGGCAGGGAGTCCACACTCAGTTACCTGGTTGCACAAACATCTCAAAAGCTGCCTGACTAACTGACTGGTACACACACGAAACGCATTTGATCATCAAAATATGTTTGGTCAAGAGAGTCCATGCATAGAGCCAAATTTAAACCAAATAACTTGTAAGAAAAAACTAAGAGTCAAGAGTCAACGACAAACAAAGAGGCAAAGATATGTCACGGACCTAACGTTGCGGACAGAAGCTGAGAAACGACTCGTCAGAGCTCCTTTGGTAACGCCAGATTGGTGCTGGCTGATGCTGAAAAACTAAAGATAAATTTCCAAATCCGAACTCTATCGTACGCATCAATGTTCCTCACCTGCTAAGCCTTAATCACTCAAGCAGAACTTTTCCTTTCTTGGGAATATTTTTGGTAATATTTAAACCAATAATGATATTTTTGACACCTGAAAGTCTGGTATTTTAAGGAAGTTTTTTTTTTGTTTAATAACTATATTTATATGACCACCCTAATCACCGTCGAATAATCAAACTTCTTACAACCTAATATAGTCACACTAGCAATGAAAGTATTTAATAAACACCGATTATTCATAGTCAAGACTCACGTGTCCTGACTCCATTTCTGACCAAAATTAGAACATATGGTTTCTTTTTGTTTGGTTAAACCAATTAGAAGCTAGTCAAAAGTTTGAGTATTAGTCTTATAATAATAATTTATTGTTGAATGGTCAAATAATTAATGGAAAACTGTTTTACAAGAATGTTTGTAAAACTTCGGAGGTGGACTAGGTAGGTGGTGTCATTGTTGTGTTATTACTTGTGTTACTTAATTCATTGTTGTGGTGTCATTTCTCCTCAAGACTTATCATTCTTCATTGTTGTTGTATCATATCTCCTTAAGACTTGCATTCTTCTTTGTAACGCGACTGTAGAGCAGTGACTAGATCAAAATGTAACTTACTTAAGTGGGATTATTTATATAAACAAAGATTCATTTTCCTCATGAATAAATTGTGTCACAAAGGCCTTAGAACTAACTAATTGATTTGCAGCTAACAAAAGAGCCAGAGAGCCAAAAAAATATTATATACAATCTCATCATTTGTTAAACAAAAATACTCTCTTCTTTCCCTTCTTCCTCAGCAGAGCCTGCAACGGATATAAGCAGACCCAAAAAATAATCAGCAATTGCTTCTCTTGAAATGAAGCTTGAAGTCGTTGTATTATTGTATCTAGATTGTAACGAAAGTGATAAAAATGAATACTGCTTTGAAAATACATTACCCTCTTGATAAATAATCTCAGGGTGAGTACTATTTCATCTCTTGAGCTACAAAAGATAACCGAAGATTAAAAGCTTACAGTGAAATTTTTAAACAGACATATAGCAAACAATATGAACACACAAGACCATATTACTTATTGGGTCAGAGTCTGATATATATCACCTACACTTGAGTGTCTAATCCTACTGAGATACATAGATTTAGTACAGGATCATAGGACCAAGCATATGCTGATTGATCCGGATCAAGTTTCTGACAAGCTCTTAAACCAATTGACCAAGCTGAGATGCATATGCTGATTGATACAAACGGGCGTTTAAACTCACTAAGTACTCAGAACCTAATTAACTTTTGTTAGGCTCATCAAACTCGAAGCATTCTTATGGTCTATGTCCATCTTTGAAAGAAAGCGAAGTTTTACTTACCCGATAAGGTCTGTCGATCCATTCTCTGTTCGTAAGACATGCTCACTACCATCAGAACCAATGATAACAAATTCTGCAGGTTGCCCGAACGGAATTGTTACCTAGAGAGAGGTATCACAAGAAGGATTCTAATATTAGTTCAAAGCGCGAAACCTTCCCCATTCATATTAAACCGCTCAAAGATAATTTCATTAGCATAACTACATCGAAAATTTACTAAAAACAATGAAAAATATGGTTTTGTTACGTGCTCTTGTAAAGAAGATGTTTACAGCAGAAATTACAGTATGCTATGAACATGCATGTAAGACGCAAATCTGTTTATGAAGCAACAAAATGTTGAAACTAATATATTCAGCGACTCTAAAATTCAACTTATAAGCTGGGACAAGCCTAATTGTTTACAGAAGCATTCTGATTTCTTAACATTTAAATAAAATACGCATGCATCATAAGTTCATAACCTGTCTCTTTCAGTATGAAATGCTGCACATCTCTCCATACCGACACCACCACACGTTTCACAGACAAGGGCGATTTATTTTATGAAAAGGAAAGACATAAGCAAATAAGGCACAAGTCTTACAGCAGTAGAAGCTGAGAACTTTTCTGCAACTGTGAGATCGTTATTACACTTGATGCTGTAACCTTCTCTCTTGATAGATAACGTAGCTGCTTCCCATATATCCAGGAAACCAGTCTGTTCAAAGCCACATGTAAAGAACTAATCCAAGAAAAGCCAGAGAATAGCCAAAATATGTGAGTTGATATGGCAAATGTTATACCGAAAGGGAAACAAGGTATGAAGCATGACCAGTATGAAGTGTCTTCTCTATATTGCTCTGCATCTCTGGAACTGTGAAAATGAGAAGAGGATTACTGTTACTAAATATTAATAAGTTCTCAAAGAATGCTTCAGATTTAAGTGAACCACTATATCTTACACAACCAACCAGAAACAGCTCAGCGAGCATAAAGACTTAACATCTTAATATCAAGATGTAAAGTGACAAGTGGCTTAGTTTATAGGAAGTCAAGAGGGTGATTTCTCTAAGTTAATTGATAAACTTACGGCAAGTGATCTTGCAATTATCATTGGCAAAAACCTTAACAAGCTCCCCCTGAAATCAGAAAGTAGCAAATGAATATTGCAAACGACATGTAAAAAGTCAGCAGTAAACAACAGTGTAAGCACATCTAACTAACATAACTCTTAAAAATCATATTTTTACTTTCAATCCAACGGCAAAATCTTTCCCCAAACAGTATTTTAGCATGAAATCTATCCCACAAAACAAAATACTGAGGAAACTAAAATCCAGATAAAAGGCTGCAAATGGTTGCTTAAAATTGAAAGAATTGAAAATTTTAAGTTGAACAAAATTGGGCTGAATAATATTCAACTCATTCATCTCCAAAATAGTGGTTGAACAAGTTGAACATTTTTGCAGTAGGATTAGTTTATTTTTTCAACTTTTTAGGTTGAATGAGTTGAATAATTATTTTCAACTTCTTCAACCTCTTCCATTCAAATGGTGAAATTTGGTTGAATAATATTTTTCAACTCCTTCAACTTTTTCAATTGTGCAACCATTTGCACCCAAAGAAGATTCCAGTATACCACAATCCTAATCTTCGCTATCCACAGGAAAGAAACACTCAACACATAAAATCTCTCATTCATTCAATCGAAAAGATATTAACCTTTCGGTTCCTGTCATCCAAAGGCTGAACTTCAATAGCAAGATATAAATCAACATCATCAGCAGTGACAAGGTAATTTGGTTGCTTTGCTCCTGCATTAGAAATTCGTTAACGACAAAATTCTTATATCCATATAAGAAACAAAAGAGAACGAACAACTTCGAGGATAAAGATATGGTCAGCAGGAGGGGAATGTACCATCAATATAATTCACAGATCCATCTTCTAGATGACATACCCACTGCAAATTAAAGAAGAGAAGAAGATAGATTAGATGCAATTCAACATAAATAAGAAAGCGATTCTTTTTTCTATCTAATACGCACCTCAAAATTACAACTTGTTGTTCCATTAATGGAGTAACCACAAGCCTGAAGCTCATGTCCAGGATAAGGTTCTCCTGAAATTTGGAGGTCCTCTATAGCTGGCAACGGGTCATCATCCCCAGCTGTCAACAGTGGTTCAAATATTGAGTAAAGTGAAAGAACATAATGAGAATAGTATTATTAATCATTACCCTCAGAAAAGGAGGAAGAAGGTTCTTCAAGAACGGGGGACAAAAGAGGAGAATTTGAGGAGCTTGGATCATCAAACGCAGACACATATGATGGATTATGGGCATCGTCCATCACTGTCTTGCTGATAGGCTCACGAAATTGGACATGCTTAGGTGGAATTGCATCTGCTTGCTTCAGACCAGGAGATTCTTCCATACTCGTACCTGGTTGCACATGCATCTCAAAGGCTGCTGACTGACTGGTACACATGAAGGGCCATAAAACTATGATCAACATTGCAGAAAATTATCCACCAAAAACTACAGTGCATAGAACCAGGAGAGCACGGCCAAGTTGTAATTTAACCATACTTATAAAAGTAAAAACAGAAAATAAATGGACGAAGTTAAATGATCTAGCACCGCATGATAGATCAATAAATAAGACACATAAAGAAGAACAGCACCTTATAAGGCCTATGACTAATCTGATACTTTTGAGAGCTGAAATCATCATATCGCCCAGAGCGAACAGGAAGTTAAAAAATGTAAGCATAGGAAAAAGCCGATGAACACTCAAAGTGCAGAAGAGGGATACCAACTATAGGCTTAGAACTAGGAATTTTCTGAGTGAACATGAAAGACTCAAGCGTCAAGAGTCTATGACAAATTAAATCATATAACTTGTCAGCATGTTGTACAAGTCAAGAACCAATAATCGTTGTCAAGACATAGCCAATTAAATCAAATAACTCGTTAGCGTGTTTTACCAGTCAGAGTCAAGAGTCAAGAGTCACAGCCAAACTAAATTTAATAACATGTAAGAAAACTTTAAGAGTCAAAAGTCAATGATAAACAAAGAGGCAAGATGTCACAGACTTGTTCCTACCTAACGTGAAATGTGGTCACCTCGCGGTACTCAACCCTAAGAAAGAGAAAGACCAACCCTCATAAAAGAGAAAGAAGCTAGATGTTTTCCTTATAATTCCTTGGGTGACTTTATATGTGAAAGATCCCCACTGCAATAGATATATACAATGCTCTAGCAACTACATGTGTAGACTTCATAAAATATAGAGTGGGTGCACTTAGTTTGCATATAGTTTGGAATAGCAATCTTTGCAGGGATAAACTCACCTGTTAACAAGAGGTGAAAACGTACTAGACTCATCAAGGTGGTAATTCCTCACAGCTGAGCCACTTGGCTCATCTTGATGCTGGCGCTCCAAATTCCAGTCTACGGCTGTGTGATCATGGGAATACAAGGAATCCTTTGTCTGGTGGAAATACAAGAAGTAATTTAAGATTTAATTCACTCAAGCTTATGATATAACATTAAAGAATAAGAACGTACAGAGTGGGTTAACGCTACACCAGCTGAGCGTAGTGGAGCCAAAGGGGAATTATTTGAGTTCACATCTGACTGCCAAGGTGCTAATTGATATTCTGACTCCTTCAACTTTCTCTAATACAAGAAAAGATCAGACACAAGCATCTATCTTAGGTCAGTAGGCAATACAGTGGATTCAATGCCAGGAATAAACTGCCGTAAAAAATGAAGCAGACACTGACTTTTAACACCAGATAAGCCCATACCCGGATAACATACCTCAGTAAGAAGAAGCTTTTCTTGTAGATGCTTAAACAGAACCTGAATAAAAAAGACAATAGCTATAAAATGAAGCAGGGTATAATATATAATCAGTCAATTAACTTCCTATCCAAGTTCTATGTTCTATGGTTCTCCATGGATCCACATAAATTCTAGGTTTCACAGACAAGATAACAAGTGGTTGTGCTTCCTTATCCATGAAGCTCAAAGTTATGTCAATCGAGCTCCGTTAATCATCGATATAGGATACTCCATAAATTAACTGAAAGAGACTTTAAGTCATGGTCACTTGCATAGGAAACTAAAAACGATGCACAGTTTTAAAATATGCCGCTGAGAGGCAATATTCTTTACATTATATTGTAGTTCCTGAATTTCAAGGGATGTGAATTTGAAACATTTCCAGGGAAGATGATGTACCCCACTTTTGAAGTCAAGTCTAATACAATGCAACGAAACCTCTCAAACTAGTAGGCTACCGTATACAAGTAAAAAATTACAACTGAATGACAAAGCAAGAAAGGTAAGATTCCAACACAAGTTATAACAAAGGATAAAAGATAGCAAGAGACAGCACTTTAGATTTCGGATCTGACCTTCACATTGCTAACAATAGCCTGAGCATCAGAAACCTGTGGTTGCAGAGAATACTCCGGTAAAAGAGGTAACAAGTATGATACAAATGCAGATCTCTCTAGCTGTGTAGCCTGGAAAGATTCGAAAAAGGCATATTGGCTTCGGTTGAAAATTAACCAGATTTTGCGTAGAAGTGTATACCAATTGCACTACGTTGTTATCAAAAAATATGATGAGAGTGAGGTGGGAGAGACAAATCCTACTCTGAAAAACTGAACCATGAACATTTGGTAACAAGTTGATGGAAACTGAGGATAAATTATGGTTACCAAAGAAAATAGAAATGAAGAATTTAGGCGTATGCCAGAAGAACTATTGCCGTAATTCCACATACACAAGACGATAGTACCTGTAAGGCATATGTTAGGCGTATATTTTCCTCAATTATCTCTTGTCTGTAAGAGAGAGCTTTTGATGAAGCATCAACAAGATCTTGTTGCTGTTGATCAAATGCCTGGTTACAGCAGCAAGAATCTTTAAGCTTCCAAACAATTAAATTAAATACGTGATGAAAACAGATAAGTAAACAAAAAATAAAAAGGAAAGGCCAACCAGACGCATGTAGGCAATTCGCTTTTCCAGAACATATTTTTCATTGCGAATTTGGGCTTCCTAAAAAATACCTAAAATGTTAGTAAACTGATTTAGCAAAAAATTAACAAAGAATGCAAGGGATGAACCAACAGCAAGCATAAAAGGCTACAGGTTTTATTATGTCATTTTACTCTTATGGTTGCCTGGGCTTTATTTGTGGTTGAGCTGATCGTTTAGGGTTTTGCTTTTCTTTTGTTCTCTTTCGAAGAGAACATAAAATCACTTAAGATATCATCTTTGGTTTGGATCAATAGGAGTTTGCCGCTTCTCCTATGAAACGGAGTACGATACTTGCAGGTCTCTCTAAGTAGCAGCAAATTTATCTTTTCCCATGAATATCCTACTCTGTTTATAACAAACTTTTATTGATCCAAACCATAGATGATTTTCATTTCTTGTTCTGTTCACTTATAAAGGGCAAAAAACTAGAGAAAGCCATAAGCAACAAATGAAACCTGACTCAATCACAAATAAATCCCAAGGAACCACAAAAGCAGGTAACATAAAATCCCAATAATGACTAGAAATCTCCCTTGTCGAACAGGACTCACCTTAACGGAACAGTCAGTAAGATATTTCCTCAACTGCGAAATTTCTTGTTCCTGCTCCTGGACCTTGTGAATGAGGTCCTGAATAAGTACATAGTTAGGTTAAGACTTTTTTATTTACACCAAGGAAACCAAGACGTAGTTAGAGTGATGGATACCTGCTTCCATGTCTTGCCTGAATTATTTACTTCATCACCTGGCACAGATCCATGAGCAGACGAGTCGATGTGTACTGTATGCTCTCCTTCTAACCGCATTCTAGCAGATATCAGATCCCGAGAATTATACACTTTGTGACAGTGGAAATCCGTCTATACCATAAGATTCACAAGTAAATTTAACACCCAGCAGAGTGGTATTTTTAGTTTCAGTACCTCATAGGAGATAATGAAGAATCAAGTTGAGAGGGACCAGCACCATTTATAGCTCCTCTGACAATGCCATTCACGAAATTTCCCTCAGAGAGTCTTTCAAAACGATTACTCAGAGTAGCTTCTTCGCCATTACCATTCACATGGGGGTGAACAACCAGCATGCCTGAGGAATCAGTATCCAAAGTCTTAATCACACTCTGCTTCCAGTCAACTGGTTGGTCAACCAGAGGGGACACAATGGCAGTATCTGAGTGATCTCCAAGATTAGATGTTTGGGGTAAGGATTCATCTGATTTCTAGATGGAGAACAAAAAACAAGCTTACTATATAAATCACAAATTCAGCAATGATTAAAAAGGTAAGCATCATTACAACAACTAAACAAGGATCCTCACTAATTGCGAAATACAGATATCTGATTGCAAGTCATCACATAGACCCAAGAGATACTCTCTTTTCCATTTAACTAGATAATTACTTACATATTTAGCCAGCTCCAGAGCACTTCTCTCAAGTTCAGCTTTTAAACGGCTATTCTCCTCCACCTGCTTAGAGTAAACAAGAAAAAACACAATCTTAGATTGCCAAATTACTTCAATGACAACCAAAATCCATCGTCTTGCAGTAGCAAATGCTAAAGAGACCAAGAGACGACGAATTCTACACTCAAGATTCTTATTTATTCCTTAGGCATTTCACAGCTATTTCTCTTTCCCAATACAGAAGTTTCGAAATGGACTGATTGAGGAAGTACATCCCCACAAATTGAAACAATCTCAGAAAAAGACACAAAAGAGAGAACCAGACCTGCTCCTTGATGGTGGTTTCCGCTGCTTCAACAGCTTTAATGACCTGAAACAAGTTGTCGTTCTTAAACTCATTCTCAGGCGAGTGAGAAGAATCATCTTCAAGTCCCACTCCAGAAAATTTCTCGGCCAATCTCTCCTCATGACCATTCTCCATCATCAGCTCCTCACTCGGAAGCTGACTAAATAAATCCCAATCGAATCCCAAAGAAGTCTAATTTCCGCTCTTTTGTTCTTCCTAATTCTCATGATCTCATCTGAGCGGCGTTTAAAGCAATCAAATCTCACGGATGAAACAGGAACTAACCCCAAAAAAGCTAGGAAATTTCTTAGAATAAAATTGAGAAATTGAGCGTGTTGATTTAGAAGAAATGATAATGATTGCGAGAGCAAATGATAAGGAACCAATAGCGCAATCACACGACAACGAAAAAAACCCAGAAAGGAAAAAATGGTTTTTTTAATTGAAATGAGAAGAAAGTTTCCTCCTTTGTCTTCGTCGTCGTCTTCTTCAAGCAATCTCTCTCTCTCTCTCTTTTATTATCTCTCTCTCTCTCTCTCAGTTTTTTAATTCTGGGACTGGTAAGTAAAGTGTTGTGCTGACCTCTGGGTTTTATATATATATTGCACTATTTATTTTTGTTACCTACTGAAACTAATACTATTTGCAACAAGAACTATGATTTTCAAATAATTTTTTAAGGAATCTTTCAATTATGCTTCATTAGATATTAAGAGGAGACTGTTTTTTTTTATATAACAAAAGTCAGAATCTGTGCATCATGTACACTAAGTTCTGCAACAACTGTTTCTTAGAAAAATAATAAACAAGTTTTGTCAGTTAAGAAACTGCACACTTTCTAAACTGAGGAGGACTCTGAGCTTTCACAAGTTCTTTAATTAGGTTTTGATGTACCGCAGGAGTTTGGTCAGTAACACTGCACTCTCTCCTGTCCTCCATACTTTGAAATCTGGAACTTCAACAAAGAACTCTTCCTCGTTCCACTTTTTGAGTTTTGTGAGAGAGAATGGTCCATGTGTTTTTCCTTTAGGGAACTCATAGAACCACATCACCTTCTTTGGATCATAGTTCTGGTAAGCTTGATTGTCTTTGTCATCATCATCATCATCATCATCATCGCTCAATTCGATAATCTCTATGGGGTTTGATTGAGCTTGAGGTTGGTTAGAGAGATCAATCACAAGAATACTTGACTGGTGCTGAGTGACTTTAATATTCATCTCTTCTTCAGTGATACAGTCCTTGTTCTGTGTGATGCCATTTGCTGAGGGATCAAATACATCTTCATGGAGATCTTTGTTACCTGGAATTCACACAAACAAAAATACAGGTCCCTGTAACTCCTTGGATACCATCTAGTTAACTATTAAGAATAAACATGTCAGGAGGAAATGGTTCAATTAGTTCAATTAATCTCATTAGTGTAAAGACACATTCATCTTGATAAGTAGTTCAATCAGAACACGTTTGGACAAAGGCAAGGACGAACATGATCATTAATCCAGCCAATTTAAGTCCTCTCGATGAATTGAGGTTACAAAGAATGGACGCACCTGCAGAAGCAGTGCATGTTGGTTGGTCTTCTCCATCACCGAGCTTCGAACCTTCTAGAGTTTTCTGGATAGTAGAATCTGGTGAATCACTTAGTTGTTTTTCTTCGTCACTTTGATCAGCCTCAATGGACGCATCAGGGTATGGTACGCTGAAGTCATTTTCTATCTTCTCATCAGCATCTACATACTCAGGAGCAAGTTCTTCCACAACAACTTCAGGAACTTCATGGGACAGCCTCAACTGTTCTTCCGAATTCTTAAGAAGCTCCGAATTTTCTAGAGTTTTCTTGACACTAGAAACTAATGGATCACTCAGTTGTTGTTTTTCGTCGCTTTGATGAGCCCCGGGGGAAGCCTCAGGGTTTGGTGCAATGAGGTCATTTTCTATATTCCTATTATCATCTACACTTTCAAGTTCAGGTTCTTCTGCAACAACTTCAGGAACACGCAATAGCCTCGACTGTTCTTCCGGATTCTCAAGAAGCTCTCTTTTGTCCAGATACTGGGATAGTGTATAGCTAAGAAGTCAAGGAAAATATATAGAAAGAGTCTCGCTCTCACTTCCCCAATAGAAATTCTTCAATTAGAAGTATATAAAAATGATTATGATTATGAAAAGGATATTCTCTTGGCCATCCCTTTTCATTAGCCTGATTAATAAGCCTTTGTAACAATACAAGCTCTCTTGCAAGCCACTAAAAGACACCCACCAAAAGTTGAGAGTTAGTTATGGAAATACAATTTGACATAACAACCGAGAATTGACTGATCATCTTCTGAGCTATCTTGATTGTCACTTTTTTTTTTTTTTGACAACAAAGAAACAAGATTGGCTCAAACAAGCCAATACGAAGGTATCTTGATTGTCACTTTCAAATGTGAGATAAATAAAAGACGCGGTAATGAATGGGGAAATATTTAATATCATGTCAAATAGAGAGTAAATTAGCAACATATACATGTTTTGTCACATCTTCATGCAAACTTCGAGCCTTTTCTTCCATATCCGCCTGTCCATGGTCAAAGTGGATTTTGATTATAGAACTTAACATAAATCCGAAGCAATATAATAAACAGAATGGGGAGCAATGCAAGAGTTAAATGTCGACCAATACAAATATTTACTAGAGAGAGCTCTAAAGACAACAAGGCTGCAAAATAAGGTACCATTAACTACTAAATAGAAAGAAAAAAAAAACTTACAACTGTAAGTCTCTTAGCAAAGCCATTTTTTATTCTCTGACGAAGTTCTTCACATTCCTCCTGCAAAAGTTAACGAAAAGCTATTATAAACAATAAACAGGAAGCACTATCTGTCAAGTAAAATCAGACTAGCCATTATTTAAACAAGATAGATTGCATAAGATAGTACGTCTTCACATAACTACAAAATTAGATCAGTCCATATACAGCCACTACTAAAGACACAGGGCTACCTGAGCACTTATGGTCTGAAACACACAAACACTCACACTATTCAGTATCATATAGAAAAGATATAAGGAATTAGTAAGCTTCAATCTAGACTAAGTTTCTACCTTACATTGTCAATGATAAGAAGCACAAAAGTAGAACAGGCATAGTTCTGAGAATTTACCTGAGAAAAATCATCATCTGATAGGGAAGAGACAAAAACATCTTCTAGATAATAGGAATAATTTGTAACCTGAAGAAGATTACCATCAATCGGATTTCCCTCCATCACACCTACTTTAACAGGAAATCAAAAAACAAAAGTGAACTTAACCTCCTACAACAGACCAAACATATATGATGAACCTGACAATCTAAGAGATGAGATTAGTGATAAACATAGTTAAAAGAAGTCACAAATGAATAGGACTCAATCTCAGACAAATCTAAGAAGTTACAGAACTTTTGAGTTCTTGGAGTGAAACTACAGTATGTCGATGTTTGACTTGTCCAGGTACCAGGGTTGAAATGAAAATTACCTGACACGTAAACAAGCTGACAGGGATTCTTGATCCTCACAAAAGTTCCCACAACTTTACTCTCAAAAGTTTCAGGAGTCTTTGCTAGTTCCTGGAGTAAACTCTTTCTCAAATACAAAAGCTTCACATTATCGCTCACTATTGCAGCAAAAGTGCCTTTAGGCTTTTGCACAACCTGCTTCGCCCGTTTAGCGACCTTATCCGATGGAGACAATCTCTGTTTTTCTTGTTTATCATCCTCTGGTGTGTATAGAAACTCAAAGAATGAGTCTTCCTCCTGATTCTCTACATAATGCTTCTCAACCAAATCAGGGACTTTGATTATATTGATCTTTGTAGTCCCAAAAAGCGAACGCAACTTGTCATCGCAAGCTAAGGTCTTTCTCTTCTTCTTAGAAGGAGTTTCACGATTTCTCTCCCGGATATAGCTCATTATAATCGTTGTAACTTCATTCTCAGGTATCTTGTTTGTGGTATCTCTACCAAGTGACTGAAGAAACTCAATGAGTTTTGTCGAACCCCATCCAACAAATTCCAAACTTTTAGGTTTTCTCAACCTCTTTCTACTCGAACTTTTCACTTTTTCATTGGATTCCTCCATTCTAAGCTATACCCTGTGATGTTTCAACCCAAAAAAAAACAGAAAAAGGTCAAAGCTTTTTCGATCACCATTTCATAGAAACATTAACCTAGAAGAAGCATTACGACGAAACTTTCATTAAGCAAGACTATTACTTTCGAAAATCGATTGAGAAGGAGAGAATACACTTTACAGTGAAGAAAATGCAAAACCTTGAGGGGTATATGAAACGGCACTAACGAATAAAGACGGAAACTTTAGGATTGTAACTGTGAGAATCGGCGAATCGGTGACGACCCTCGAGAAGAAATTTGACGGAAGAGCTAAAAGCTCCGGTAGAATGTATGATCCGGAGGGGAGTCGCAGTAGAGAGAATCACACACTCGAGAGCAACTCACCGGTCACCGGTAGAGACGAAGGGGACACTGTTTTATTATTCGACCCTTTTTTTTTTTTTTTTTTTTTTTTTTTTTTTTTTTTTTTTTTTTTTTTTTT
>NC_025697.1:10715303-10726952 GCF_000633955.1 Camelina sativa | reverse complement strand
TAACAGATACTTTCAGATTCGGAAAGCATTGAAACTCTAATGGTGTAAACAAGCGTGTCGTCCAAGTCAAGTACTAAGTGAAGCTTCTTGTTTCAAGCCAAAGAGTATTGTGAGATGACCCGACTCGCACTATGTGTATGAGTGTATCCCTTTGTCGATTTATCCTCTCTACTTATTACATCATGAAATGGGCCTTGAACCTTATGGCCCATCATCACTAGTTGGAATCTGAGAAACTATTTCCACTTTTTTCTTTCTTTGGTGGACAATTTTCTAAAAATTGTAATTTAAAGAACAAAAATAAGGCTAAGAAAAGGATTAAAAACGTAGATAAAATTGCTACGTGTGCAGAATATTTATGAAAATAATGGTCAAAATCTTTTTTATTTTGTTGTGAGCTTGAATTATTTTCGTTATACATCATTGTGCTTTTCCTCTTGGAGAGAGTATGAGATGTTGGAGTATGCGGATTAGCTTCTTCTAATTTATTTTAGTGGTAAACATATAAAGAGGATTAGCTTAACTCATGTTTACTCAAAAAGTAAGAAGCTAATCCGCTTTATAACTTTTCCAAAGATATATGTTTTAAAAAAGATTGTTGTCAAAAGATATACAGAAGAAGAAGAAGACGTGTTACAACAATCCTACTATGAAAGTGCCATGAATATTCCACCCAGAGAATTAATTGCATCATTATCGTTATCATTCCATACATTTATTTAAGTATTACAAAAAAACAATACTAATAAAGCAATAATGGCTTTAGATTATGATAAGAAGATGCCCTTTAACCAATTCTTCTCAACGAAGCATCACTTGTCTGTTGGTCGCCACACTCGAATTCTATATTTAATTTGAATGAACCAAACCACATTACTATTATCATTTCAACTTTTTATATTTCTTTTCTTTTTTTGTTAAAGAAAAGTATATACTGGCTTTCAACTTTAATATTTTCTATGAATTTTTGGTATTCCATGGTCGGGGCCATCTACCAACTTCTTCCACTAATCCTTCTCTCTAATCAGCCTTTTTAAATTATAAGGTTGTATATTACTACTAAGCTAAAAGCCTAAACCATCAACTAACATAGCATCATCGTTTTCTGAAAGCTAATTGTTTTATCAAGCTAGCTAGGGATAAATATTGACAGCTACGCTAAACCATCTTAAGAATTTTGAGTTGTTAATTTAATATTCAGCATATTCGGTATCTATAGACCTAGTAGTAGTGATCAGAAAACATGGTAAACTACAAATCGTATTAGTTTGTCGTCACCAATCACCTATGAAATATTTATCATATCTAAATTTGGTATAACGGTGGTTGACTTTGTTTTTTTTTTTTTTTAATTCTTTACTTGGAAAAAAAAACAGTTGCTCGTTTTTTTTGTTGTTTTGCAAAATAATTATGTAAAAGTCGGTGATTTTAGGTGTTGAATTTTTTCTTAATGTAGAATTTTATCATTTATAAATTATGTTTTATGTAATTTCTATAATATGTCACAAATCACTTAAGAGTTATGTTTATGTCACCACTAATCACTTAGAATTATATCATTTCAAAGATCATGTTTATGTGTTTGAAATGTCTTCACGTATCTAACATTTTAATTGTTAAAAAAAATTGTTGTCGTATTTTGCATGTGTAAGTTTATAAATCCACATATTTGATGTTAAGTACAAAGTATAAATGTACTTTAAATTAATATATAGCACCAAAATACTTTTAATCTTTTATTCAATAGCCAACATAAAAAAAAAAACAAATATTACTCCCTTAGTTTTAATTTAGTTGTTGTTCTAACTTAATTTTTGTTTCATAATAGTTGTCATTTTAAATTTTCAGTGCAGATGTTCAGTGAATATTCTACTTTTATTCATGATATTTTAAAGTTTTGACCACTGAAAAAATTATAAAATATGTTAATAAAGGGCAAAACAAAAAATTTAATAGTTTTCTTAATTTGTGTGCAAAATCCTTAAACGACAAGTAATAAGGATTAATTATTATTTACGTTTGATATTCTATCCAAACCTATACTGAATAATAATCTCAAATATTACATTAATTATATATATATATATATTGATTTTATGATTTTGGCTTACTTATAAATGGATAATTAAAATATATACTTTTCAAGAAATTTTTTTAAATTATCCAAATGATAATTTATGTGATTTATCATTTTCTATAGTTTCCTATGATTAATAAAGATTTGTAACTTATTAAGCTTATTGTATAAATTCATTTCAAATATTTGAATAATAAAACAAATTAAAAAAAAAAAAGAATAAAAAATGGGGAAAAAAAAAGAAGTCCAAAAAAAGGTTCTGTAGTGGAAATAAATCCGAAAGGAGGGGGCCAGAAGGTTTCTGTTGTCGAGTCGAAATCCAAATCCAATCGAAATCGAATCGAATCGAATTGAGTCGAGCCGAGTCATCTCCGCCATTATCGTCTCTATTTCTTCTCTCTTCGCCACCTCTCTTCAATTTCTCAGATCCTCCGATCCGGCGGCGTTACGTTTCCCACACTTCTCTCCATTTTTTTCTTTGTTTTTGCTCGCCGAGAAGCTTAAGGTAAGACGAAAATAGCTCTAAAAGCAGCTCTTAATCTCGTCTTGATTGTTTCTTTCCCAGATTCGTTAATCATTTCCTTGCGATTTTGCATGATCTGTTGAGTAGTGTTCTTGTTTTGATTCAATTCCGATTCAAATGCTGCTTATAAACCAATCCATGGCATGAATTTTGTTACAGGAAACGCGTTGATAGATCTGATATTTATAGCTACGGATTAGGATTTTGGCTTCGCTGCCTCAATTCTCTGTGTAATCTGTTTCGTTGACCAGCTCCAACAAGGTTGAGTTGAATTGGGGGTTTTTGTTTTGTGTATGCCTCCCGATCGTTGTTTATCGTCTGTTTCGTCCGCGGAACTCAAGAGCAGAGAGGTTATTAGCTTACGGATATGCAGAAGAGTGGTGTTAACCGTAATCCTTCTTTAAGAGTAGCTATTCCTCAGGCTCAACAGTCCCTTAGACGTTTAGGTTTTTGCTCTCAGATAGCTACCGGTGGATCTCAGCAGTCTTCTCCTGTAGTGTTTCCTGAGAAGAGAAGCAAGAAGGTGAAGACGTCTTCGAGACGTGGTGAGGTTACTACTAGTGATCCACAACAGGTGAAACCAAAACCTGATGAGCATCGGATTGATATTGTTGGTGGTGGGGATGAGAAATCGGATTTGTTAGGTAGTCTTGTTTATGCTGGGAAGCTTGTGTTGGATAAGAGAAAATCTGCAACTGGGAAAGATGCTACTGAGGTACAACAACCATCTGCCACTGATACCTCTAATAAAAAAGCAGTTGATGCAAAGCTTACACGCAGGGCCTTGGTTTGGGGTTCTGACATGCTACAGCTTGACGACGTTGTCTCCGTAGGTTTTTCTTTTCTCTTGAAATTTAATTGGCCTGCAATGAATTAAATATCACTCTGTGTATTGAATGAACTTAGTCAACAAACTTATCTATGTTTTGTTAATTTTTGTTAGGTGACATACAATGTTGGTCTTAGGCATTTCACTGTGCATGCTTACCCAATTGGAAAAGGTTCTTGTGGTCTTTCTTGCTTCTCGAAACCTAAGAGAAGCCGCAAGGATTTCCGCTTCGCCGCACCTACAGTAGAAGAAGCAGTTCAATGGGTGGCCAGTTTTGGAGATCAACAATGTTTTATCAACTGTTTGCCACATCCTTTAGTCTCAAAGAAACAGGCTTCGTCTGAATTATTTTCGGTCCCAATTGATACCCCTCCTGAGTTGGTCTTCAGGTGTAAGAGTGCACCTAAAATGCTTGTCATATTAAACCCTAGGTCAGGGCATGGACGATCTATCAAAGTTTTCCACAATATAGTGGAACCAATTTTCAAGGTACTATTTCCAACATCACATAACTTCCCACTTTTAGGTACTAATAGAACTTGGGTTTTATATGAAATTGTCTACATATTCGCTACTCTGGAGAACATTTCCAATTATCCAATCCCAATTTTCATTTTTCATAAATAATTATGTTTTTCTTACCTTGGGTGTAATATTGTAAACTGTCACAGCTGGCCGGGATTAAGTTGGAGGTAGTCAAGACAACTAAAGCAGGTCATGCGAGAGAGTTGGCTTCCACTGTCGACATTAACTTGTGCTCAGACGGTTGGTACCACTGCTTTGTTCACCATTTAATGATATGTTTTGCACATATCTAACGTCTAATGCATATTTTTTTTTATCTTACATATGTACTAATACTTATGCGATGTTAATGATCCGTCTAGGTATAATTTGTGTTGGAGGTGATGGAATCATCAATGAGGTATTAATCAGCCTTCCTAAACTATGCTCACTTTGTTTCTTTACTATTTTCTTTAAGAGTTAACTTCAAGAAGTGATGTTCCTGTTATACCATACTTCATGTTTCTTATCTGCTCCACTACAATTCTCTGGTGCCTTAATGCACTTCTGAAGCAACTTTTGTATTGAAATGGGACTTTATTGGCTTATTTCAGCGTGCTCACATCATTCTGCAAGCATGCTGAATCATTTTAAGAGTTAGTAACTCTTGTCCTCCAGAATAAGGACTTTGGGATGCATCTTAAGAAAATTCTTGCTCAGAGTTGAAATACATGAGAACTTTCACTATTAAATTTTTGATTTAGAGCTCTTTAGGTAGACTAAGATGCATGCAAAATACAGCTTATGATATTAACATCTCCTAGATTGTATTTACTTGATATGAACTCTCATTTCATGGCCTGCCTTTTTTCAACTTTTAAGGTTCTTAATGGTCTCCTTACTCGAAGCAATCAGAAAGAAGGAGTTTCTATCCCAATTGGAATAGTACCTGCTGGTTCGGATAACTCGTTGGTTTGGACTGTCCTTGGTGTAAGAGATCCTATTTCTGCAGCACTCTCTATTGTGAAGGTACATTAAGGCACTCTCTGGTGACATAACGTCCTATTGGTCCCTGTTTTACTTTGTCGGCCACTGCGAAATTAATGTTTACTTAGCTTAAAGGATTTCTTTTTTGGTTTAGGGTGGCCTAACAGCTACAGATGTCTTTGCTGTTGAATGGATTCATACCGGTGTTATACACTTTGGAATGACTGTGTCATACTATGGTTTTGTTAGCGATGGTAAGTGAGAATACATGTGTGCTATTTCTTGTATGAGTTTTTAATGATAGATAGTTTCTCAAGTGTAGTTAGTTTTGATTCTGTATTCCTAGCTTCTTCGTTATATTCAGTGTCTACAACTGTTTAGATCTTTCATGCATTTTAGAGGAGAATTTTATAATTTTTACTTACTGCAGTATTGAGTTTACTTTTAAAAAATTTTACACGGTCACAGTTTAACACTATGTTGACTGAGACACTTGTCATAGCATATTGCAGACTATGCACTCTTCTGATGATGAGTTAGAATGTTAGAAGCTGAAAATCGCCTAGCTATTCAAACATATTATCGATGAAATAAAATACATTGAACTTTTGCAAAAGGCTGGAAAAGTTTCTCCATTCCTTTAACAGTTCCGATGTGTGTTTGATGTATTAGTTTGAGCTATGGATGCTGTCTCGTGTTTGACTATCAGGATTATTGTTGTGAAATATTTATTTTGCACATATCATTACCTTCATGAATACTGTTTATGTTTGTGGCATTCAGTTGCCATGACTAAATTCATGGTTTTAAATTGTGCTTGTCATTATCTATTTGCAGTTTTGGAACTCTCTGAAAAATATCAAAAAAGGTTTGGTCCTTTGCGTTACTTTGTTGCTGGATTCCTCAAGTTCATGTGTTTGCCGAAGTATAACTATGAAGTGGAATATCTTCCGGCACAAAAAGAGGATGCAGAAGGCAAAATTCGACTTGAAAAGGAAGCTGTGGATATGCAAGATCTCTACACGGATGTAATGAGGAGATCAAGCAGAGAAGGATTTCCTAGAGCCTCCAGTTTATCAAGTATTGACTCCATAATGACCCCAAGCGTAGGTGAAGTAGACACGGGTAGCAGCACACATGCCAGCACCGAGCCATCTGAATATGTCCGTGGAATAGATCCTAAAATGAAACGCATGTCCTCTGGAAGAAAAGATGTTTCAGCTGAGCCAGAGGTTATTCATCCTCCGTCACAGTCAACAACCCCTAACTGGCCAAGGACAAGGTCAAAGTCAAGAATGGATAAAGGATGGATGGGGTTAACATCCGTGCAGGATCCTCCAACTCGATGTTCATGGGGGAATACCGGTGGTCATGACAGGGAAGATATTTCATCTACTGTGTCTGATCCGGGTCCGATCTGGGATGCGGGACCCAAATGGGACAGTGAACCGTCTGCTTGGGATGTAGAAAACTCAATCGAGCTTCCTGGTCCTCCTGAGGATATAGAGACAGGACTGAGGAAGCAGACCATGACACCAAGATTTGAAGATAAATGGGTTTCTAGAAAGGGGCATTTCCTCGGCATCATGGTCTGTAACCATGCTTGTCGGACTGTGCAGAGTTCTCAAGTCGTGGCTCCCAATTCAGAACATGACGATGGTACAATGGACATGATCTTGGTTCATGGGTGTGGAAGACTGAGGTTGCTGAGGTTTTTTATACTTCTACAGACAGGTCGACATCTTTCTCTTCCATATGTCGAGTGTGTAAAGGTAATTGTTTTTCTCTAAAGGGTCTCCTTCTCTTGCGAATTTTCTTTCTTTTTTGTTTTTTTTTGAAACTCGGGATGTGCTAGGAAATGCTAATCATACGATTGAACTCAATGCTTTCATATGTATTATACACTCTAGAGTAGAGTGTAGTTGATCAAATGCATGACTATTGCAGGTGAAGTCGGTGAAGGTAAAGGCAGGAAAAAACACACATGACAGTTGTGGTATAGACGGAGAGCTGTTTGCATTGCATGGAGAAGTGAAATCGACTATGCTACCGGAGCAATGCAGACTGATCGGTAATGCTCCTGGACGACATTCATAGTTATTAATGTCATCAATTTGTGAGGGTGGAGATGGAGAGAGAGAGAGTTTGGATGTTTATATATATATCTGGAATTCGTTTAATTGTTTTTTGTCTTGGTCGGCGTCAAGTTTACGGTACGTATCTATGCCATAAGAGAAGTAACATGAGAGTGTATACAATCAAATCCTTTGTGCCATAAGTTCCCTATAAAACCCCAAACCCTTTGTATATTCTTTTACCCCTTTTTGTGTGTTTTGAATTATATATGTACTGTGTATGTGTTTCCTACAACGATTTGTGTGTTTCCATTTCTTTCTTCTTTTCCGCTTGAAGTTAAGAGTACGTAGATGATTTGTTGAAACTGCAACCCTTGAGATGTATTGTCTCTATACACTGTTTTTGGTTGTGAATCATGCAGCAAGACGTTAATGTCGTTGCTCGGTGATTTGAAAAATATACAAGACAGTAAAAAATTCATAACTCTAACAACAACGGTAAATATACACGTTATAACGTGTTTTGGTAAATATCAGAGGGGCTGGTGTGGTTCCTAACGCGACGAAATCTTTTGGACTAGTAGGTTAACTTGGGTGAAGTATCTAAACTTGTCTAGAAGTGATCTCATTTGAGGACATCTGTAATGTTATATACCACTTGTAAGGTACGTAGATGATAAAAGAGTATTTTTAAAGAAAGGATAATTAAAACTGCAAACAGATTCTTTCTGTCTGACTTGGAACTCTAAAAGCATCACACTTGCATTAAGTAGATAGAAGCCGCACGTTCCTCATCCAGTGAAAAGGACACACACACACGTCTCTTGCTGTGTCTTCTTCTCCCTTTCCTTTTCACTTCTCATTAGTGAATGATTCATTCACCTTAATACCTTATCCTTTAAATTTCCTAAAAAACCTTAATCCATTTCATTCACATTTTTTTTTTGTCTGCATATATCATTCATTCACACGTTTCTTGATTTGTTTCATTCCGAAAGAAAAGAAAAACAAAATCATATTCAAATTGAATATATATATAAGTAGTAGTAAATGTATAAATTAGCATATCTATTCTTTCTAGTAACAGTAACATAAAAGCATATTGTTTAACATAACTAAGCCGTTATGGTTTCACAATTGTATATCCAACGACTTATATAAGATCAATTTTAAAATTCCAACCCGAATAACCCGAGTATTGACCGAACCGAACCGAATAAACCCGACCTGGTTAACCTGAATATGGCGTATGCCTGGGACTATAAATAATGAACCAAGACTGAAATAAAAAAGCGAATCACGATTTTGGATTTTCTAATCTGAGACTGAGATGAGTAGCAGCAGCACCATGGCTTTGTCACCGGCGATCGCTGCCACCGTTCGTCCTCCGTCCTCTCACGACTGTCTCTCCTCTTCCGCCACTATAGCTACCACCACAACCACCCCCATGTCTCTCAAATCTTGCATCGCTGCACCTCTCCCGCTCTCCACTCCCCAATCTCGAATCAAACGCTCAATCTCAAGAACAACTCCTCGATTCACGATTCGATGCGGTGTCGCAACGAAATCCGCTGATTCGGTGAACTTAGACGCGTCCTCGGCGTCATCATCGGAGGAAGAAATCGAAGCGAAGGCGAAGATAGGATCTAGGGTTAGAGTAACGGCTCCGTTGAAGGTTTATCATGTGAACCGAGTACCAGAGGTTGATTTGGAAGGTATGGAAGGTAAACTCAAAGATTACGTCTCTGTTTGGAAAGGGAAACGAGTCTCAGCTAATCTTCCCTATAAAGTTGAGTTCTTTATAGAGATTGAAGGTCGTGGTCCTGTCAAATCTGTCTCTCATCTTAAAGATGACGAGTTCGACTTCATCGATCAGTGATTGAAATGGAGAATGGAGAATGATTTGTATGTAGTGATGTGTATACCCTTTAGCTAATCATATACATAAGGTTTCTTTACTCTACATTTGGCTTTAATCTTTGTTGTTACTGTGAGGTTAGATTGGGAGAAATGAAGAGTTGGGTCTTGTCAAAGTTTAAAGGTTTAGTATCGATTTTGTTGGTCAAGATCATATCGATCTGACCGCCTAATAACATGTTTTATTTTTGTATTGATCTTCAGAAAACTCAGGACTCGCAGAATGATTTGTCAGCTTTGTTTCTTTCTAAAGGTAAATCTCTTTTTTAATGTGTTTATATTATCAATCGAGATGATTTACTAGATTATTCTTTTGGTAGCGTTCTTGTTAACAACGTATGTGTTTTGTTCTTGATTTTGTAGAGAAAGCAGCTTCTTCGCCTTGCCTTGACAAAGAAAGATTTGATTTGGATTCTATACATATTGACAAAGGCCTACGGGATGAGGTATGATTTTTATTTGGAACATTGCCTCTAATCATTTCTGATGCGTATAATACTTTTATCATGATCAAGATATGTGTCCTTGGATTTGAACTAATCAATTTCTAGTTAGTTTTTGAATTTCTGGTATCTTTCTTGCTAGTCTTGTAATCACCACAGCTCTTCTAATGGTAATGAGAAGATGGGTTCTATGTTTTTTGTTACTGAGGTGGTCTTTAGCTTTGTTTCTCTATGATGAAGGTGCTATAGTATAGATTCTACACCCTTTCGTTGTGGAATCTCTGATATTCAACAGAGTCTTATTGTCGATTCCTTCAAGAGATCAGGCTGAATCTAACGCTTTTTTCTTCTTCTTTTACTTGTGCAATCATAGGCGTGGTTTCTTAAAGCTTGTGGTACTATACCGGAGACACCTATTGAAATTAGGAAAGCATCCCAAAACCTAAGTAGTCCTCAACATTCTGGATCTTCCCATTTTCACTCATGGATTTCCAGTAGCTCTGCGATGGGGTCTCATTTGGCTGAATCCCCAACCCCCACGAAAGCTTGTGAAGAGGTGGGAAGACCATCATTTACTTCAGAGCAAACACCTAGCAGGTAGAGACGTCACTTTGTGTAGTTAAAAGTTTAAACATCTGTTCAAATCGTTATGTGAATAAAACATATATTTTGCCTCCTTATGCTATGCTTGATAGAATTGGCAGGGTTTCTTGATAGAAATGGTGTGGTTTCTATGCTAACATTATTCTCACCTCTTACTTATGTTCACTCTTTTCTTTTTTCATAATAGTTGTGTAATCGATGTCCGGGACCTGCAGCTGATGTCAACATGATGGGATATGCTAACATGGAACAAGTAACATCCGGTGTTCACTTCAGGCTCAGAGCTCGCACTTTCATCGTGGCTGAGCATCTTTATGCTCTCTTATTTACTCACACTTTTAAACTTGACAAGTTAACGATCATGGTGCGACTTTTTTTCAGTAGTAAAAACTACAGAAACATCTTAAAACATTTATACTACTTTTTTCCCATTTTTAGAACATCTTAAACATTTATACTATTTCTAATCTGTTTAATCTTTTAAAATTTCAAAAACTATATTTTCAAAATAAGAGACCCATAATTATATACTACCATTGGAGGATACAATTTTAATTAAGAGATCAAGAGTTCTTAGAGCATATTTATTGGGGGGTTCATATAAGGGGAGTTCTTAAATTTTTTATGAATTAATTGTGTACTGTTTGGAATATAAGAACCCATGATCTCTTAGATAAAATTTTCTTTTTTATTGGTAGGTTCTTATTTTGGGTCTCTTATTTTTTAAATTATTGTTTTTAAAAATTTTAAAATTTTAAATAGAATAGAAGTGGTATAAATGTGTAAACATTTAAGATTTTATAAAATTAGAAAATATTGCATTTAACTAATTTTAAAATATACAAAACATAATAAAAAAACATTAATACATATTACAATAGAAGTGCAATTCATAAATGGAGAAAATAATTAATTTTAATACTGATTTGCTTCAAATTTTGCTTAAATATTCTCAACCAAATCATCTTGCAAGCTTTAATGATGGTGTGATTGTTGGACCAAGCTTAACAAATTGTTAGATATAAGTATTTGGCAATCATTTACAAGATTGATATAATGTATATAATGTTAAAATCTTGAGATTTTGCATCAAAAGACAAGAAGTAAACTCAAAGAAGTTTTTATTAACACCATAGGCTTTTTTATGTGTACACATATACCAAAGAGAAGACCTTCTGGCTTACACACCGGTTCAATGAGCCGGTGAGGGAAAGCGGTGTGGGTTTCGTGAGATTGGAGGATGCATGCACAGTGAACTGATTGTAAATGGAGACAACCACTCATGACAAGTGAATGCCTACCTGAACAAGTGTGGAGTGCTGGGAATGTATCACATACCGCTTGAACCAATGAGTACATCGCTCTGTCTGTAATGTTTCTGCAGTAGTATAACCCCAATGACCTCAAGTGTACACACCGGTTTGCCAAAGCCACAACACTCTCATCTGCAACAACAACAAAAACAACAACAAATGTTTAAGAGCAGAAATCAGAAGCTTTGATTCGGGTTTCGTAAAGTTGAAAGGTTTACTTGTAATGAATACACAGCCACAAAGATCAAGAGTTCTGAGATCAGGACAGCCATAAGCTAAACTCATCGAATCCATCTCAACAGATGACACTATTTGTGTGAGACTTGTCCTCAACACCAGAATCATCTGCCTGCTTGAAATAAAAAGTTTCAAAAGTAT
>NC_025697.1:10704485-10714124 GCF_000633955.1 Camelina sativa | reverse complement strand
CTATGATCTATCCATAGAGAATATAGGAACTGGTAAACGAAACTCTGGTAATTAGAATGACAGAAAAGAGTATCATACTAGCTGCAGTGCCGATAGTCCAGACCCAAAAGATCTTCAAACCAGGACTCTTCTCTCTCCCCATTTCCCCTAGCATCATCACAAATTCATTCCAGACCTTTTAGCAGCACCAAACTAAAAACCCAATTATAACAAGGTTTTAGAATAAACAAGAAGAAGCACTCAATCTAGCTGGTGGTTTTCGAAACTAAACAAGGTTCACTTAGTAATTAACCATTGCGAAACAAGATCAATCTGCAGTAAGCTAAAGGTGATCTAAACGAGTTCTGCATAAACACCTTCCACCTAAAACTGAATGATTAAGATATATATACACATAGTCGAAGTCAGATTACGAAAAATCTCGTATCACACTGTAATCCCAACACATAAGAGCTTCAAGAACTCTCAGATTTCAGAAACGAAACTGGTTACAACTAATCGCTGTTTCAAAACCCTTGATTAGAAGAAACCCTGAACACATAAGAGCCTCAAGAACTCTCCGATTCTAATCTCGTCTGATTCCATCTCCAACGATTCCGACCGATTCAATCTCCTCGAATTGAGAGGTTCGCAAGAGAGAGCAAGAGAAAGAACACCGATCGGGCCAAAATTTTTTTTTGTTCTCAATAAAATTCTTTATCCAACCATGCGCTGATACGTCAGCGCCTCTTATATGAAAACAGAGTATGCTATATAAGAGGAACACTTCCTTTGTTTTTTTTTTTCTGATTTATTTTTTCTTCTACTTTTTCTTAAAACTCCTCTTAAAACCTCTGTTATAACCCCCGATAATTATGCTCTTAGAATTTAAACAGTACATAATTAATTCATAAAAAAATCAAATAATACATAAGAGGCTCAAAATTAAAACGTCCAATGGGATGCCCTAACGTACTAACACGTCCATATGAATATCACGTCTTCCAACGTTCAAAGGTTTATAAGATTGTTGTAGTAATAAAAATCGGAGTGGATGGAGATTCGAGCTTCAAAAATTAAAATATGAATATAAAATAATTGGATTACAAAACTCAGATTTAGTGACAGCACATCTAGGCCAAGGCCAGGCCAGACCATGGTAGCAATGATTGATTTAGCTTTTTAATTAGCGACTGAGTGCATTGTGCACTTATAAAAAGCAAGCAGCCAAACATTATACAATAAGAGGTGTCAGTAATTTAAACTTTAAAAGTCAAAACGCTTATGCCCGTAATTGTAGGTTTCTATTTCAAATTTTTGGCTGTCATCTTATTTGGTAAGTGATCTGTAATTTTGTCTTTTAAAAGTTGTTACAAAACTTTATTATACCGAATGTTTATTTATTTAACATCTATCCATAAAGTTGTTTACTGATGTTACGTAATTGATTTCTACCACCTAATGAATTTCGTCCTCAACTCAAAAATAAAAAACGTGATTTATTTTTTATAAGTCGATATAATGTGAAATGTCAATTCTACTTAAATATCATTGCAACCATAAATCAAGATTTGTTACACCGATAAATCAAGATCTATATATAGTTGTCATCGACCATGAATAAAAAGACTATTAATCATCAGAAGAGATTACTACTAGTTCTAGACGTTTTTGGTTTTCCATTACTATTATAAAAAATATATATCATATGCTTGAAAAAATATAAATTAAAATGGTGTAACTTAACTCATTTATTGACTAAATAAAAGTTTTTTATAATTTTAGAAAAAAAAATGGGTTTCTTTTGTTTTTAGAGATTGAGTCTCGTGTACTTTGTATGGGATATCTCATGGCCCCCATGATACAATTAGGTAGTCCGTTAATGTCAAGCCAAACCTTTCACCATTATTTTTTGTCTATCCAACGTTGCTCTATCTAAGTAATGTCACTCTTATTTACTTATGAAAGTTATAGTACTGTTTGTTTGCTATTGGATCTCTTAAGTCTTAACGTTTTAATTTGACACTACGTTATCATTACAAATATTTTAGATACTTTGGAAATAAAACATAGTAGTAGATTGAATTACGTAGACCGATAAGTTATGAATTATGATCATTGTAACGAGTTTTTTATTCCTATGTGTTTAGACATGAGATCGACAAAACGAAATATTACTACTCCTAGTTTACATAAACTTTACAACTTTTTTCGACAGGGGTCCATGATAATTAATTATTTAACATGTAAGCAATAATCACGTAATAATGATTACATCGCCATTTCCATTATAGCACCGACAGTAGTTTCATATATTCAATTCTATCAGAGTACCAGTATAAAATAATAAGGTCAAAAAACTTTTCTTAAGGATTAATTTGCTAACCGGGAATTCAGTTGCAATGTCACCCCTTTTTTTAAGTCTTTTATTGATTAATAACTGTTTTTGGATATGCACAAGTACAGTTGTGTGTTCCTACAATCAGAATACATATACTATAGAAACCAGCAGGCAGCAGAACGAAACCTGATATGAACCAAAAACCATTCATGTCATGAGAGACATCGAGAATCAAAGACAAGGGAGTTCACATTTTTAAAAAAAGTTACAATAGCTATATGAGATGTGTGTAGTACTCCAAATTTTGAAAAATATGATGGTGCATATAAAAAGACTACATTATTAAGATTTATCTCATTACAGATACCATGTCACTAAAGTTATTTTGATTTGTTGAGTTTTTTTTTTGTTCTTAAATATCATTGTAGTTAACCATGTTAATCACTTAAGTGAAATTTCCTTTACTATAATAATTTTCAAAAATAAATACATCATTTATCCTACTTAAGTTAAGTATGAATACATTCTAAAAGCAATTTACAAAAGATAAAAAATTAAAAAGTGTATATTGATGTATAAACTAGTTTATAGTTCTTATAATGCATACTCCCATTGTTTATTTTTACTTGTCATTTCAGCCTTACTTTTTTGTTTTTTATTACTTGTCGTTTTGTATTTACGATGCAACTTTATGGATTAAATTTTCAATTTTACACCTAACTTTTAATTTATTAATTATTTATATCAAATGAATTAGTGTATTTGATCAAATGAATTACTTTTTGATCCGCTTGCTGGTGCGGGATGGGTTTGTTCATCGTCTCAGGACCCGACGCTAACAAAAGGAGCTACTAATTTCCGACGAAGTCTCTCTCCTTTACATGCTAAAGTTGAAGCTTTCATTTGGGCAATGCGGTGCATGATCAGACATGACTTCAGAGATGTGGCGTTCTATACAGACTGTTCAGACTTGGTGAAGATGGTGTCTTCTCCTTCGGACTGGCCAACTTTCTCGGTGTACCTAGACGACATAAAAGTAGACAAGGCAGAATTTTCGACTTTCTCTTTATCGCTTATCTCTAGAAACGCAAATGTAAGTGCGGACTTTCTGGCACGCCAAGTGCGTACTTCCCCGCATCATGTTTTGTATGTAAACAATTTTCCACCAAATTGGCTCGTTTGAGCTAATCTTTTGTTGACAAAAAAATGAATTAGTGTATTAATGAGGGATAAAATATAAAATTTGATTGTTTTCTTAATATGTGTGAAATTGTCTATAACGACAAATAATATAAAATGGAGGGAGTATTATTTTAGCAAGAAACTTAAAAGAATATTAGTATTTTTTTTACATGTAGAAGAAGCAGCAAGCAAAATACAATTTGGTTGAAATGGATGGTGTGTGACAAAAAATAATAATAATGGTAAATTAAATTGTTTGTGTTCTTTGTAGTAAATGTAATTAATGCACATTTACTTGAAAGATGTATGGAAGGAAAAATACGAGGAAGCCAAAACAAAATTAAAATTGTTTTTTGGAATTTGAAATAGAGAGAGGGAGAAAGAAGAGAAACCAAAAAAAACCCAAAGGTTAAAAAAAGATCTCTCTTTTTCTCTCTCTCTCTCTCTGCGCCTCCTTCTTCTCTCTCTCTTCTTCCTTGTGTGCTCTGCTCTCTGTCATTCTCTCTCTCCTTCCTTTTGTACTTCGCCATTGAAGAGAAAGAGAAATCACTTTCAATCTAAACTTCTTCCTTAGATTTTTTTCTTCTATTCTAATTGAGGACACAACACAAACAACAACGTTACAAAGTAAGGATTTTTTTTTTCTTCTCACTATTACTTCCGAAAAAAATAAAAACTTCTCCTTTCTCATTTTTTTCAACTCCTGTTCCATTTCACAGACTTCCCCAAATTTGTTTTTTTTTTTTTAAATTTCCCATTGAGAAGAGTGAGATTGGCGTTTCTGGAAGATAAAGTTAAGCCCTTTTTGTTTTTTTTTTGCTGGGTACGGTTTCGTTTCCTCGTGTGGCTTCTCCTTTCTTTCCCAGTAATGATTCCTGGGTTTTTGTTTTTCTAATCTGTTTCCCGTTTGTGATTTCAGATTTGGGGTCACCGGTTGAGAAAGCGGAGATCTTGAGGACTGCTTTTTTTTGGATTTTTGTTTTGTTTTGTGGGTATGGTTGATGAGAGTGTAATTTGAATGTGCTCCATTGCAAAGGTTTCGTTTCCACCATGACCACCAAGCGAGCCTACAAGCTTCGTATCCTTTTTTTTTTTAATTTTTTACTCCACCAGGATTCTATTTTTAGGGTTTGTTCTGGTATTCCAAGTGCCGTGCTTGATCTGTTGCTTTTATTTGATTCACGAGATCTGTTTTACATCTTCTTTTTTTTTTTTTTGTGAAGTTTGCATTTTCCCCCGTGGAGTAATTTAAGACCTTTGGAGGAGACTTGTCTGTTTGAATTTATGACTTAACCATCATCAAGTCAAGTTTGAGTTTTTGACTAGGGTCTTTTTTATTATCTGGTACTATTGCTTTAGCCTTGACTTTGTGTTGATACACAGAGGAATTTGTGGCACATTCTGCTGCTGTCAATTGTCTTAAGATCGGAAGGAAATCGTCTAGGGTTCTGGTTACAGGTGGGGAAGATCACAAGGTTAATCTCTGGGCTATTGGTAAGCCCAATGCCATTCTGGTCAGTTCTCCTGTCCACTGCTTTGCCTTGCTGCATTATGTTTTTTGTTATAAGTTAGTAGAGTGGTCTAGGAGGTTTCTCTCTGTCTGAGTGTTTGTTTATTATCAGCATCTCATTTATATCGTCTATTGTGGATGTTTGTTGTCAGAGCTTGTATGGGCACTCGAGTGGAATTGATTCAGTGACGTTTGATGCTTCCGAGGGCTTAGTTGCAGCAGGAGCTGCTAGTGGTACGATCAAACTTTGGGATTTAGAAGAGGCAAAGAGTAAGTTTTCTAGTGAACCCCTTCTCATTTGACTTGATTTGACTTGTACTATATTACTTATGCATCCTTTAACTTGTTATGATGAGTAGTTGTCAGGACTCTCACTGGTCATCGGTCGAATTGCATCTCAGTGGATTTTCATCCTTTTGGCGAGTTTTTTGCGTCTGGCTCGCTAGACACAAATCTTAAGATATGGGATATAAGAAAAAAGGGTTGCATCCATACTTACAAGGGTCATACTCGAGGAGTCAATGTACTCAGATTCACCCCAGATGGTCGCTGGGTTGTATCTGGAGGAGAGGACAACATTGTGAAGGTTGGTGGCTGCTTTCGTGTCTGTACTCATTTTTCATTTCTGGATATTAGATTTTATCTTGTCTACTGTGGAGGGAAACACTGCTGCTTAGTTGACATGATTAGTTAGGATTTACCTTCCGGAGAATTTGGAGCAAAATGAAACTGCACTTTTGGAAATAGACTATGAACTGGCTTCCGAAAGTTGGCACTTGGTAGTCCTTTCTGAAAGGAATAAGCTTGAGACTATTTAGTGTTACCTCTATGCACTTGAGCTGAATATGCTATAGGATAGTTTCTAGGACCTACTATTCTTGTGCTAAAAACATGCATAGACCACCTCACCAATTATTTCAGATGCTTCATCCCTCGTGGTTATTGCTTCTTTTACTCTCTCAGCCCGCACTGTATTGTTATCTTGAAAAGCAATTTACCGGAAACCTCTATATTTATCTTTCTGTGTGTTAATGGATCTGATATTCAGCTTGTCTTTACCAGGTGTGGGATTTAACAGCTGGGAAACTGTTGACTGAGTTTAAGAGTCACGAAGGGCAAATTCAAAGCCTAGATTTTCATCCTCATGAATTTTTACTGGCAACAGGTTTGTATTACTGTTAAAATTTTCTTACAGCAAGGCTCTCTCTACTTTTGGGATGACATTCATGATACCAACACAAATAAAAAAATTCTATTCTAGGCTAAGAGTGACTGATAACAAATGTATGTTGCGGTGCCAAGCTCAGGGTGTGTGTAACATAGACATTTTTAGAATGGTATATGTTGAGTAGATACTAACAATAGACTTCCAACGTTTTTTAACTTGTTGCCTTCTGGTCCCCCTACATGATTTTAATTATTGCTCCTTCTCCCTCTCTTTGGCAACGTTCACCAAACTTTAACATAGAATATGTAAAATTAGTTAGAGTACAATTATTTAGAGCATTCTGTTTTTGCCTGTGGTACAGGTTCAGCTGACAGGACTGTAAAATTCTGGGATCTGGAAACATTTGAGCTGATTGGTTCTGGTGGACCTGAGGTACTGCATTTTTTTTTATGTTAAGTCGAATTGGTGACATTTTTATTTCATTCTACCTTAAATATTCTCTTTTTCCCTAGACTGCCGGGGTCCGTTGCCTTAGCTTTAATCCAGATGGAAAAACTGTGCTTTGTGGATTGCAAGAAAGCCTCAAGGTGAATTCTTTTATACTTTGAATTGCAGTATGTAGGTTTTTAGATTAGATGTATGCCATGTTAATCGAACAAATCATCTTTTGAGGTTTCTTTCTTATGTTTACTCCTTTACTTTCAAAATACACATGCCTACTCTTCTTACCTCATTCCTTTAGTTTAATCTTGGGCAAATCATAGATTTTCTCGTGGGAGCCAATCAGATGTCATGATGGAGTAGATGTTGGATGGTCAAGATTGTCAGATATGAATGTTCACGAGGGAAAGCTTCTTGGTTGCTCGTACAATCAAAGTTGTGTAGGCGTGTGGGTTGTAGATCTCTCGGTAGTCCTCTCTCCCTACATATCATTATCTTGTTTGTTTTAATTGTAGCTGGTTTTAATCTTTACAAACCCACTCATTTTTGGATGCATGGGCAGCGTACTGAGCCATGTATGGCTGGAGACACTGCACAATCAAATGGTCATCCAGAGAAAAGATCTTGCTCAGGAAGAGATCCAGTAATTCTCAATGATAATAACTCAAAGACTGTTCTCGGGAAGCTTTCCGTTTCCCAAAACGTAGATCCTTTATTGAAGGAAACAAAGTCTCTCGGAAGACTATCTGTTTCACAGAATTCTGATTCTTCGACAAAAGAAACCAAGTCCATTGGAAGATCATCAATATCCCAAAATTCAGATTCTTCGATGAAGGAATCAAAGCCTCTCGGAAGGTTGTCAGTTTCTCAAAACTCAGATTTTTCGAAAGAGTCAAGGACGTTGTCATGTATGCTCACTTCTACTATTTTTCTCTTCTCTTCTTACTTGAATCTCAGCACTGATTAAATGATATGCTATCTCTTGTTTTGTCTGCTGTTTGAAGCCACAGGAAGTTTACCAAGCACTCCTCATAGGGTCAATTCGACCAATGTGTCAAAAGCCACTTCGGGTGTTTCAACAGCTGTCTCTAATGCTGCAACATCAAGGAGGAATTTTACAAAAGCTAACCCAAAGGCGAATCCTGTAAATAAGGCAGCGGATTTTGCTCCGGTGATTGTCCCAAGAGCAGACCCTAGAATAGAGCAGGCTACTGAATCCAGAGCAGAACTTGACATAATTGCAAGAACCATGCCTTATTCATTGCAGGCAGCTGATTCTCGAAGGTCACCTAGCAGCAGAAATAACNTTTGTCTGCTGTTTGAAGCCACAGGAAGTTTACCAAGCACTCCTCATAGGGTCAATTCGACCAATGTGTCAAAAGCCACTTCGGGTGTTTCAACAGCTGTCTCTAATGCTGCAACATCAAGGAGGAATATTACGAAAGCTAACCCAAAGGCGAATCCTGTAAATAAGGCAGCGGATTTTGCTCCGGTGATTGTCCCAAGAGCAGACCCTAGAATAGAGCAGGCTACTGAATCCAGAGCAGAACTTGACATAATTGCAAGAACCATGCCTTATTCATTGCAGGCAGCTGATTCTCGAAGGTCTCCTAGCAGCAGAAATAACCCTGATCTACCAAATGCTTCGGTTCTTGAAATGTCTGAGTCTCAGCTAGCTGAACCAAATCATATACTAGATGGAGGTACACTTCCTGGTGGAAAAGGTGGCATGCGGGGTGCAACTGAGCGAAGCATTAATGATTTTAGATACAAGAGATATGGAAGGAGTAATTCAAGGTCACGCATGGGGTCACCTCCACGGAACCACGATGAAAACTGTATGTATTTCTCCTTTTTAATATTTACCTGTTTGAGTGCCGATGGCAATGTCGCCTGATAGTCTTAGTGTCTTACACTACTTTGGCCCCTAAAATTTGGTGTATATGGTTAGTATTTATGAGGTTACTCCAGTGAAACATGCAAATAGTGTAAATAATCCTGTGTTTAAGAAAATAGGTTGCTTTTAGGTGCAACACATCACTTGTTTAGTTGGCCCTTGTAAGATTTCTGTAGCTGCGTTGAGTTTGATAGATTATCTTCTCAGTTCTAAGTTTTAGTCTTTGTTTCAGATGACTTGGTAAGCCACAAATCAAATAGAGACCCAAGCCCCACTGAAAGTCAGAAAGGAGGTAATGCTTTCATCCCAGCTTTCATCTTTTCCTTTGCAAATGGATTGGTTCTCATTCATATGTCTTACCATATCAGGAAGATTCCAGTCACTCGTCATAAACAGGGAGAGAAGGGGAACAAACTTTGAGGGTCCTGTTTCGAATTTTTCAAGTGGAAATGTGCCTGTTCCAAACATCCGCCCTTCAAATATGGTATAATAGCCTTAAATCTTTTCAGCTTGAGATGATGCAATAACACTGACCGCAAATTGCAACAATAGAGGGAAATTAGAATAAGTGTTATGAAAAAAGAATTTCAAATCCTTCAGAGCATCTTAATTGACATGATTTATTGTGATTAGTAGTTTCCAACTACTCATCTAGTCATAATTTCATTAGTGTTCCTCTGAGATCCAGAGATGATAGATATTGTATTTCCTTTCATATAGTTCAAGCAAAGAGGGAACCATATGCCAGTTGAACAAGGGGTCGATTCTCCTTCTGAAGATAATATCGTTGAAGACATAATGGGGAAACACGATCAATTTGTCAGCTCTATGCAGTCTCGTTTGGCTAAATTACAGGTAACATGGAACTAGTCAAGGTGTGACAATGTTGGTGGCTTGGCCCTAATAATACTAGTAGCTTTGATACTTTTTAGATTTTTTCATATACTTAGGCATATCTACGACCGCTTAGCATGCTTAGAATTACTATTTCAACATGTGACATGTTTTAGCTAGAAGTAAAAAGCTGGACATGGTCTTCCTGTTCTTGACAAATAAGGGAGCCTACTTTAAAATTTTGGTTCTCGCTTACTTGTGTTGATGGATTTTGAAGGTGGTTTTGA
>NC_025697.1:10678829-10703914 GCF_000633955.1 Camelina sativa | reverse complement strand
CGATCAATTTGTCAGCTCTATGCAGTCTCGTTTGGCTAAATTACAGGTAACATGGAACTAGTCAAGGTGTGACAATGTTGGTGGCTTGGCCCTAATAATACTAGTAGCTTTGATACTTTTTAGATTTTTTCATATACTTAGGCATATCTACGACCGCTTAGCATGCTTAGAATTACTATTTCAACATGTGACATGTTTTAGCTAGAAGTAAAAAGCTGGACATGGTCTTCCTGTTCTTGACAAATAAGGGAGCCTACTTTAAAATTTTGGTTCTCGCTTACTTGTGTTGATGGATTTTGAAGGTGGTTTTGAAAGACGCCTAGTTTATTTTATTCTAAATTGGTTCATTAAATTTGCAGGTAGTTCGTAGATATTGGGAAAGGAATGATGTAAAAAACTCGATAGGTTCGATAGAGAAGATGGCTGATAATGCTGTGAGTTTCTTCTATTTGTATCAATTGCAAGATATATGAAATAGATTATCTGCTCATGCAATTCTTCGTATACATTGGTTACAGGTTACAGCGGATGTACTGGGTATAATAACAGAGAGAAATGAGACTTTGACGCTGGATAATTGTACCTCCCTTCTTCCCCTTTTAACAGCTCTTCTAGGGAGCGACATGGATCAGTAAGCTTTCTCTTTTCTTATTAGAAAACTCTGGCAGAGTCATCCTGCTAAACTTATCATGTCTCACTGAATGCAATGAGACTCTTTATGGTCATAGATACAGTACATTAGATTATGGAATCTTGATTTGTTCTCACAATTTTTTTGCTGCACCACATCGTATATATAGGCATTTGAGCGTTTCCCTGGATTTGCTGCTTAAGCTGGTCAGATTGTATGGGTCACCAATTTACTCATCACTGTCAGCTCCAGCATCTGTTGGTGTAGATATCGAGGCTGAACAAAGGTTGGTTTATTTTCAACCATATGTGCTCATTAAGCCATCATGTTCATGTATCATAATTTTGATAGCCTGCTCTCTTCAAACTCATCAGCACATGTTTATCTGCTATGTAGGATCGAGCGATACAGTCGTTGCTTTGTAGAACTAGAGAAAGTCAAAGCTTGCCTTCCCTCTCTAGCAAGGTAAGCGTCTGTAATAAAGATTTTGTAGTTTTCATTAATTGTGTAACGATCGATATTGGCTCACATGTGTATGTGATGGACTTTGTGTAGAAGAGGAGGTTTGGTGGCTAAGTCTGTGCTTGAACTCAACCTAGCATTTCAGGAAGTATCATCATAATCACTCTTGAGTCTTACAACCCTGAAAAAAAAAAAGCAAAGCAAAGCCTGTCTTCCTCGTGGAAGAACCCGCATCATCCCAAGTCCCAACCCTCTGCTTTTTGATGTGGATTTGGTTCCAAAGGGAGGAGTCTAACAAATACTAAAAGCTGATATACCCTTACTAAGTAAACCAAAAGAGTTTGGAAGGCTAAAAAATCCTCCCAAGTTAGGTGCTTCTGGTCACTAATCTTTGTCTGCAGTGTTCTAACTTTGGTGTGTAGAGAAAGAAAAAGAGAGAGAGCGAGCCGTTTGGGCTGTGTATTGTTCTTATATGTATACTGCTTGAGTTTCTGCTCTTCGAAAAGAGACATACATGGGTCGGTGTTCTCTCAACACAGGAATATAATTTTTAGCGGTTTCTTGGATTTCATGTCAGATATTCAACCTTCTGTTCTACGTTTATTAATCATGAGCCAACAAGAGCAAAAAAGAACCAATATTAGTTACTAAATGAGCCAAGCTATTTCAAAACCTTGAAGTTTGATTTTGTGTACAAGGGGTCACTCATCTTATGTTCTATTTATTAACTATGAGCTAACAAGAGCAAAGGGAATCAATACTAGTTTAAAATGAGCAAAACAATTTCAACTTTAAAGATCACATCTTAAAGTTTGTTTTTGTGTACAAAACAAAGGTGTCACTCATCTCCTCAGTATGATGCTCTAAGTCTAAATTTATTTCCATGGAGAATAATAAATGAACTAAAGTGATAATTTTAGTCTTACTTTATTACAAAACCAAAAATATATAGAAAAGCAAATGAAAATGTGTCATGAAAAATTTTCAACATTGTAAGTCTTTTAACCTTCGCCTTTGTTTTAGTATTTTAAGATAGATTTACTCAACCGCCATTAATGCAATCTGTTACGACTGAGGTAGGTGATAGAGGCCAAATCAAATGTACTGCCATTACATTTAAAGAAGAAGAAGAAGAAAGATAAAGCAAAACTTGTCGAAAGTAAAGACATAATAAAACAAAAACAAAGCTTGAAAAAAAAAAAAGATAGACTCCAAAAACTGCAATAAACCCAACAGGCTAGAGATTTCTTGAGAAAACGAAATTGCCAAAACCATGTAACGGAATTTATCATCTACCTAATAAAAACAAAAGGCAAAATATATAATTTTATAGTACCTGACTACCTTCTATCTTTTTACTTCTTTTCTGAAATAATTGAGAAGAAAGAAAAATGGAAAAATGTGAAATTGACAGTGAAGTAGCGTCATCAACCCATGACTCTGTTTTCTGTGCGTTACGTAGAGTAGCGAGAGACAACGACCAAACACAAACAGAGGCTTTTGCTGTACTAACAACTTACTCTTCTTCACCTTCTACGAACCTTCTTTTCCCCCAATACCAACACCAAACTGTTCAGTTTCGTTTGTCTCTTTTTGTAGTTTTTAGATTCTCTCCCCGATTTGCTTCCACTAACGCATTATTGACAAATAACACTACAGTGTAATTTTAACCAAAATATAGTATATATATATATATATATATACTTTTGTAATCTAGGAGCATACTCAAAATCAACTTGTGATGAATATGTAAACTCGTATGTTTTATAAACTATTGTTAGTCCCTTATTCAGTTATATATCTTTTACTTTGTGTATTGTGTATATGAAGCCTAGTATATTGTATTATACTACTTGTTAGGGATAAAGTTTGAACATAGTGCATCTATGATCTATCTTATGGATCTACCGCTAGCTTAGTCTCTATAATGGTTGCATAACGTTGTACGTAGTGAATTTCATAAAAGCATTTTATAGTTTAATGGTCTACTTCAAACTTTACCATTTCAAAATGCGATAACCAATTATATATGGGTTCTATCCTTTGGGCGTTTTAAATCGCTAAGAAAAATTTGACTGAAAAAAAAAAAAAAAAAAACAGTTGGTGGACTAGTAACAAACTATTCAACTTCACATGTTTACCAACAAAAAAATAAAAACAAACTATTCAAATCGCCGCATTACGTCTCATTTTTTCCAACTGCTTCTTCTGTGTTGCTTGTTTTAATCGTCTATTCTTACTGTTTTGTGGATTAGTAACTTATACTGAACGGTTAAAACTCCAATAGCATATAGTTATAGATAGAAAAAAAGAGTACTCTACACGTGTACGTAGACAATCATAAATACTTAAAAAAAATTTCTAAAGTGAGAGGTCAACATCAATTCTCCTCTTGGGACATCTCTAACAACAAAGACAGAGATACTAATGCCTATATAAGTAGTCTTCCTTCTCCTCATTTATTAATTATATATCTCCACATTTGGACATTATTCACTCTGTACCTTTGCAGCTATCTCTTTCAATTCTAAGTTACTACCTTTCGACAGAAAAGAAAAGAAGTAAAAGAAATGGGATGCACAATGGTAATGGAGCTTGGGACGAAGAAGAAGAAGATGATAAAGAGCATTTTACGGAGAATCAGAGCAGAGATAAAGAAGATGAAGAAGAAGATGAGAACATCACCAAGTCACAACAAGAGTAAGAAACACATCAGTTTCAACTACGATCCTCTTAGCTATTCTCTTAACTTCGACTCTCTTTAACCAAAAAAAAAGATCAAAGGAAGAAAAATGTCTTCATGTTGGTTTCTTTTCTTTAATTTCATCAACTTGTGTGATGATGATATGTGTAATATGTTTCTAGGTTTGTTGTTGTTATTCTTCTATGTACTATTAGGTTACAATTAACAGCTTGTTTCATGTTAAACATCTTCTCTTAGACTAATGTTTTAAGTGTTTTTTTTTTTTTGAGCAACAAGGCTAATGTTTTAAGGAAATGTATCTATCTATCTCTATTTATTTCTTTAATGGAGGAGGAATGAGTTTATGATATTAAACATTCTCTACAACAATTTATAAGAAATTTTCACCAATCACACCAAAAAAACATTTTCTTTGGTGAATTAACAAAGTCAATATAACTTCTCACGAAATAGCCACCCCAAATAAAAGAACAAAAATACCCTCTAACTAGACAATTATAATTTGATGTCATTACCCAAACGATACAGTGTTTGTTTAATTAAAAAAGAAAAACATAATTGAAATAATTTTAAAGATTTAGTTCAGTGTACGAAACGAAGAAAAGAAAAAAAAATCAAAGCGTGAAGTTCATCATCTTCCTTCACCAAAAAAACTAACTGGAATAATAAATTTCGGTGAAACAAAACTGTGTTTAGAACTCTAGCAACTATAGTTTTCGATTAGAACTCCAACGAGAAGCAGAAGAAGAGAAAATTTCAGATTGGGTGAGTAAAACTCAAAAATAATTCTAAACAGTTTAAAAACTCAAAATTTTTAGTTCTTTGAATTTAAAAATGTTAATATAAGCTAGATTTACAAGATTTAGGTGTAAAAATATTAAAATGTAAAGGAAAATAAGGCTTATGAGAAACTGTGAACAATGGCTGCAATATTAGGGTTGCAGAGGATACACATGTTGAAGATGACTGCAAAAATACAGTTATACCCTCTATTAAAAACATACTTATGGACGTACACATTGAATAAAAGAACATTATGTACGTATACCATACCATAGCGCAAATCATAAGCCTTATTTTTCCTTACTGTATGTATGTACTCAGAACATTACGTACATTACTGAGCACGTATGGATGTACACATTGAATAAAAGAACTTTACGTACATTAATGAATGTTCAGAATGTTTGTACTATTTCTGAATAATTATAATTCTGAAGGTTATATATAATCAACAGTATAATTATGTTTCCAATAACATTGTATATGTACATACACAACATTAATGACTTGTGTACGTACAAAGTTGCAAAGAACCGTACATCAAAACACAGTACTAGCAAAACACATTAATGACTTATTTTATTTATTTTATTTTTTATTTTTTTACTGTAGCAAACGGATTTTATTTTATTTAGTCACAAAAATGAGAATAATCCTAATTGGCTTAACTAAAGACTTCATTTAGTTTGTTTGTTTCAAGGGTTTAGTTGTCCAAAATTATGGAGATGGCTAACACATAAAAAACACTTTTCAGTTTGAGAATAAAAAACTCACTCCATGGCTACTACATATAATTTACCCATAATTTATTTCCAGTTGGAGGTAAAAAAGTTACTATTCCATATTCTCCCAATGATTATCATATTGAAAACAGAGAAGAGAGATTGAGTTAATCATTCCATCTATCAATTCAAAACTCTTTGTTTAATTAAGCGAAAAATCCCACACTAAAACACGAAAGAAAACACAAAGTAGATTTAACAATATTATTCCACACAAATCCATCATACAACTTGGATTAGAGACGTCTAAAATCTGAAAGTAAGTAAAGAAAAAAAAGTCAAGACAATGGTAAAGATTTGAAAGGGAGAGAAGAGAAGTGAGTGAGTCTGAGTCTGAGAGATTCTCTGAGTCTGAGGTGAGTGGGTGGTGGTGGGCACAGTAAGCGAGAAGTTGTTATTTCACCTTCCCCATCACCACCACCCTTAAACCCTTCAAAAGTCTTCTCACCTCTCTGTACCACCACATGCCTATCTTCCCCTATAACCTTTTTTTTTCTCACTTTTACCGTTATCAACACTTTTTACTATTCCTTTTTAAAAAATATTTTTATCAATCAATCCTTATTTTACCTTTTCTTGTATTAAAAAGACTTATATTGGGCTAAACCAGTAGCGGTTAATCTAAATGGGCCTTATAACCTAAAGCCCATTAATATATTGAGAAACCGTGAATAAAAATGAGAACCATCTCCAGATCTAGACCGTTTATATATACACTCGCGTATACGACATCAACGGTGGATTAGAACGCCAGCCCAATGATCCGTGTCAAAAGCCCTAAAAAACAAGAAAACATTGCCGCCATAACTTTGGGGAAAAATGTTTCGTTTCCCTCTCAATTCACTCTTTTTTCTTCTCCACCACTGTCTCTGAAACCCTTCTTTCTCATCCCCAATCCAATCGAATCGACTTCTCTCGAGCGATACACAAATCTCACTCTCACATTTCGATCTTTGCGATTATGGCCGGACCCTCGTCGAATACAAACGCACCGAAGCCGAGGAAGAGAGTCGAAGCGGAAACTAGCAGCAACGCCTCTTCCACTACTACTACCACCACCTTACGTCGTGCTAAAGATGGCAGTGCTTTCGCTCGCTGGTGATTTTCTTCTCCTTCCTTTAATTCTTTGAAATTCGGATCTGTGTTTCGATTTTAGGGTTCCCTATTCAGATTAAGCGATTGGGATTTCTAGGGTTTCTCAGAAAGTTTATTTTGTGATTTTGAATGGTTCTTCAGTGAAGGATGTAACAAGAATGTTGCAGTAGCGCTTATTAGCATGCACAACTGCAGTCTCGATGCTAAGATCAGAGTGAATCTGGGTATAATCATCTCTTTGGTTGTTTTTTTGATGGCCCCATTCTTATTGTGTATTTCAGTGTTCTCATAATCTCTGTGGATTTGGTTGTTGTTGTTGTTGTTGTTCAGAAGCTCAAGTTGTGGAGACACATACTGAGGCTAAAAAGAAAACTGCAGAGAAGTAAAACCTCGTTAGCCTTATTTCTTTGTGTTGAAATGATATGTGAGCTTGAGTTTCTGATCCTGTGTTTGTTTTTTTCAGGAAGAAGTCAACATCTGATGAACCTAAGGCAAAGAGAGTTAGAAAGGCTAAGAGCTCTTCTACCTCTAACAAGCCTAAGCGACCTCTTACTGCCTTTTTTATCTTCATGTATTGTTAACTTGTCTCATACTTACTTTTGTTGATTAGTTTTATATATATATATATATATATATATATATATATTCTCTTCAGGATGATGCTGATGTTATCTTTCACTTTGCAGGAATGATTTCCGTAAAACTTATAGCGAGGAGAATCCATTTATTAATGTTAAGGATGTAAGACTATATGTTTATCTGGGTTTAATTACTGCATTTGAGTTCTATGCCTGGTGTTTATGAGATTGGCTCCAACTGTTTTATGTGTATATATATATATGATTCTAGGTTGCAAAACGCGGTGGTGAAAAGTGGAAGTCTTTGTCTGAGGAAGTGAGTTGTTAACTTCTTTTTTTCTTCTTTCCTAGTTTAATGGTGATTTGTTTACTGCGTTTTTGTTTTTGTGTTAACTCTGGTTGTGTTTCTTGATCTTATAGGAGAAGAAAGTTTATACGGATAAAGCTGCTGAACTAAAGGCAGAATATAACAAGAAAATGGAGAACAATGATGCCGATGAGGAAGTATGAGTTTATACTATAAATGGGTTGTCCTTTGTTTTTTTTTTCTCATTTTATACATGGGATCTTGAATGTTGAGATGATGTTGATGACTATTTCAGGAGGAGGATCAGGAGAAGCAATCTGATGATGATGAGGAGGAACAAGCTGATGATGCTGAGGAGACTGAGGAGAAGGACGTTGAGAACGCAGATGATGACAACAAAGATGCTGAAGGTAAAGAAGAGGAAGAAGAGGGTTTGGATGACTACTAAACATGTTATGCTCGTTCTTTGGGGGTCTAGTCTTACTGAAATGGATATCTCTAATCGTTGTGATGCGTTGTACATTAAGCTTTTATCATGATGAAGTTAGTTATCTGATGGTAGTTGTGAGCAACTGGGTTTTTTGTAGTTCTTGGAAATGGTAATTCCTTTTATTTAGACAAGTAATGAAGCTTATGTTTTTCGTTTTACCAATGCTATACAAAGTTATCGTTTGGCTTATAATCTGTGCTTTGATTAAGTTATGTGGTCTGCAGGAGGAGTAAAAGTAGTAATAATAATTTATTTTAGATGAAATTGAAAACAGAATCAGATTAAAACAATAGAATTGTAAGAAAAGAGTAAAAGACAAATAGAAGATATCATCTATTTTGAAGAAATGCGTAAAAGTAATAGGGGACTAAGATAATAAAGTCAGCGTTGGACTGGCCACTTCAGAACGTGTGTTTGGTTTCACTTCATTGTCTTTCTACAAGCTGGTAATGGCTTGCCACATAGGCAAAGGTTATGCAGATAAGCAGCTGCAGGAAAGATGTTGAATGGTCTTCCTTGTGGAATCAGTCCGCACAATTTGTTGGCTCTGAAACTCACATGTTTCATTGTCTTGATGTTCAATAAGCTATCCGGGATTCTTCCTGTAAGTGCATTGATCGAGAGGTCGAGCCAGTTAAGCTGCGCTAGCTGTCCCAGAGCTTGAGGTATGCCTCCTGTAATGTGATTTCTTGAGATGTCCAGTCTCACAAGTTCAACAAGGTTTGTTATTGAACTTGGGATTTGTCCACTGATTTTGTTGCTCCCTATGTTGAGAACTTTCAGGTTCAAGCTTTCTGTGAAATCAGGGATCCTCCCTGAGATTTGGTTGTTGGTGAGATGGACCTCTTCCAAGAAGCTGCTTGTCTTGTTGTTTAACAGGCTTGAAAGCGACCCCGTCACTAGATTTGAACTCAGATCAATGGACGCGACTCCTTCTGGCAACTTCAGCTTGGAGAGATCGAACCTGAGCTGGTTCTTTGAGAGCTTCACTTTCTGAACATTGGTCATGCTTGTGAGGAAAGCTGAAACATCACCTGTCAGAAAGTTGTCAGACAAATCTAGCGAGGTCAAGGCCGTTGGTCTTGTTAGCTTTGGAAAGGTTCCTCTCAGTTTGCAACCAGCCAAGTTGATATCTGAGAGTTGCTTGTCTCTGACCCAGCTTGGAATTGCGCCAATGTTTAGGTTGTTGTATGATAGATCAATGGACAGTAGAGAAGGAAATCCTCTGGCTACAACAGCAGGTAGAGGATCAGAGAACTGGTTTCTCGAGAGATTGAGAGACCATAGATTCTGCAGTCTTGTAATGGATGCTGGTATGTGACCGATGAACTTGTTGCCGCTTAACTGAAGGGTAGTGAGTGACTTCAGATTGCTGATTCGATCTGAGAGTGGTCCGGTCAGACCATTGCGCTCCAACGACATGATCTGAAGCTTTCCTAAGCTGTAAACAGAAACTGGTAGCCCTCCGGATAATCTGTTGCTGGAGAGAAAAAGATTGGTTAAGCTCTGAAACTGGCCTATGAAATCTGGGATTGGTCCAGATAACAAATTGGAGCTGAGATCAAGACTCTCAAGTTTGAGGAGGTTCTTGAAAGTGAGTGGGATTGGACCGGAGAATGAATTCCGAGCCAAACTTATAATAGTAAGGCGTCGCAAGTTCCCCAAACTCGGAGGGACAAGACCTGAGAAGCGGTTTCCAGATAAGGAAAGAGTGTCCAACAATGGAAGATGGCCTAAACTAGAAGGAACATTGCCTTGGAGAGAATTATCATCGAGAACGAGCTGGCGAAGACTGGTCAGATTAGAGAAGCTGTTGGGGATTGAACCACTGATGAATTTGGTTCCAGTAATGGACAAAACCACAAGAGATCGGAGATTACCCAGTGAAGGTGATAGTGTGCCTTTCATGTAAAGAGTAGGCTCGTTCGCAGGGCATTGCAACACCAAGTTGGTGACTTCTCCCGTGGCTCGATTGCATAAAACACCTTCCCAGTCTTCATTGCAGCAATCTTCACCAACCCACGAATCCAGAACACCTGTTGTGTCCTTGATGATGCTTGACTTGAAGCTCAGAAGTGATGCTCTGTCTTTGCTCGAACAGATTACTTCTGCTGATGATGAGTGAACAAAATTATGAAGAAGAGAAACAAACAAGAGATTCAAAACCCATTTTAGATTTTGCATTTTGGGAAAACGGGTTTGTTTTTCTGATCGGTTTAACAAAAAAAAAATGGTTAAAAATAAGAACTCTTTTTCAGACAAAAGGATCTGACAAAGAGTTAACTTTGGCTCGAATTGGGATAAAGTGAAGTGAACAGAAACTGTTTTATTATTGTTCCTTCACTTATACAGGAAGGTATTATAAATTTATAATGATCAATCCCTCCCCAAAAAAAAAAGAGCTGCAAAAAGTTATTTTGTTTTCACTTTAATCAAAACCCAAAACAAATATCTGAGTGAATTGGTTGAATAAGTCTGGTTGGATCTTGAAAAATAACCCACCTTTACTTATAGGAGTGGTGAAAAAAGAGAATAAAACCAAAAAAGAAGTTTGAAAAAATATTACACAAAAGGTCTTGAAGAGATTCACATGGAGAATTGTGACCGTTGGATTGATTCACGAGTATCCCCATTTTGTTTTCGAACGTTGGAGCGCAACTCAGTTTGAATATTTTGTTTTACGCTTTGTTTTTTACATTATAACCATTCTTCTTCTTCTTCTTCTTCTTTGGGTAAAAAAAAACAAAACATGGAAAAGCTCTCATCATTAATAAATTCATGTGAATTCGTGATATTGGCCACTATTTGTCTCTGTGAGATATAAATCAATAAACAATTCAAATAAAGTTGTTAAAAATGCGTATTTGTAAAGTATTCGATCGACTTTTTTTTTGTAATATGATAATGAATAGAATAAAGTACAAAACGAAAAGATTCAACTAAGCCTAAAAAGGAAAATAATAGACGATAAACCAGGTGCATGATATAGTTTTCCCTTAATTATTTGTTTTGTTGGTTGAACTATCGATGTCTATTAAATACATACTTGATCATTTTTGAATTAACATGGTGTACTTTGTTAGCAATCACGTATTATCACAAAAAATTCCTATTGTTAGAAAAATAAACAATGAGATACGTTTATAGATTAGGATTTATTTTTGGTTAGAGATTTGATTAACCAGTGAACACCAAACCTATCTAGTATTTTGAGGATGGGTTGCTAGAGAAGATAGGATACTATTTAAACGTTGAATATTCATAGTGATGTTTCATTTTACCAACCTTTTTGATTTGAGATATATCTAATTTTATCTTATATAAGAAAAATTAAGATGGAAATTAAATTATTGGATATGGCCTATGGAGGTTAGTTGAAAATTTTAGGCTGCAACTATTATATCGAGGCTAATTATACCAACTTAGTTGGTTTGATATGATAATTAGACAAATCAAGATGGGAATTAAAACATTAGATATGGGTGGTTAGACTATTAGGGCCGCAACTCATATATCAAAAGAGTCGAAACCATTTTTTCTTTTTTCCGTAGACTAAATCATTATTAATTTCTGTTAATTGCATCGACAAAAAAAACAAACAACTACAAAGTGTATTTTTGTAATCGACAATAACACAGCTCCCAACCCCATCAATTATGTGGTCACCAAAGACAACTTTGTGTAGACCAATAAAAAAGCTAGAAATGATAATTCAAGTGTAAATAGTTCAATAACAACTTGATACACTATTGATTAGTTATCATCCCATATCATAATTATTACTTTTTCAATAAATTGACTTAATATGATACTACCTTTTAATACATACATATATATATATTTTTTAAAATTGAATATATGATATTAGTACCCGTAATTAACAGTATTAAAATCAGCTTCTAATCATTTGGTATGTAATTTTCTTTTCTCATAAGATATTATTAATCGTCAAGGGAGCATAGATACGCAATATGTTAAATGGGTTAAATGTTGAGAGTTTGTTCTGAAACTTTATATGCTGTTCTTTGCTGTAAGGCTTTTGATTTCGATTTGTTTAATTTTCTTTCTCTCAAGTGTATTTAAAAGCGTCAATTGCGGCTTGATGCAAGAATGGTCCATGTAGGACATAACCAAACCATATAATATACGTCCTTTTTCAAATATTATGTATTGCTCACATTAGACATACTAGCCATTCCAACTTCGAGTTATCTACTATTACAAANAAACATAATTATTACTTTTTCAATAATTTGACTTAATATGATACTACCTTTTAATACATATATTTTTTATTTTTAAAATTTGAATATATGATATTAGTACCCGTAATTAACAGTATTAAAATCAGCTTCTAATCATTTGGTATGTAATTTTCTTCTCTCATAAGATATATTAATCGTCAAGGGAGCATAGATACGCAATATGTTAAATGTTGAGAGTTTGTTCTGAAACTTTATATGCTGTTCTTTGCTGTAAGGCTTTTGATTTCGATTTGTTTAATTTTCTTTCTCTCAAGTGTATTTAAAAGCGTCAATTGCGGCTTGATGCAAGAATGGTCCACGTAGGACATAACCAAGCCATATAATATACGTCCTTTTTCAAATATTATGTATTGCTCACATTACAAACCACAAGATTACAAGTTTGTCAACATATATTTATATGTAGTTCTATAACATTTATATTCTTCCAATTGGGAATCCAATATCAATATGTTTATATGCTGAATTATAGATCTTTGAAGTATAACTTCTTTTGTTACATCAGATAGTCTTATAAAATTTAAGTGCATAAAATGTGTCTTAATCAGTTTTGCATTTGCAGCTACAAAGAGATGTTGAAAGATATACCTCGGGTGTCATAAAATTTAAGTGCATAAAATTTCGGGTGTTTCGTTATAAGTGATGTTTAAAGTTTTGCGGCACCATATATATACATATATACAGATATATATATTTATGTGCTAACTTAAAATATCATTTCTTATCTAATATATATATTTTTTAAAATGAATAAAACAAAGAAAAGTATAATTTCAGTGTTCAAAATTTTAAAAAAAATTATTTTGCAATGAAAATTAAAACAATTTCCCCCTAAAATCACCTATATACTGAAAAGAGAGAGTAACAAAATGACGGCATGACACCTAAATGAGCTATAATTAGACAAAGAAATGGATTATATAATGTTTTTTTTCTGATCATTTGACCACAATAAGCCGGTTCATAAGCCAAATTCTACAAATGTGATTTGTAGGGAACATAACTCGATTACTGGTGTAATTGTAGCCTTTACAATTGGATTTACCATTGACCATTGCAATAAAGTCACTTCACGGATTCTATAGTTTATTTTATCGCGCAAATTGTATCATAACTAGCATAAAACCAAATCTGAAGCTACACTCTCTTTTTATCGATTTTTTTATTTTTATTTTTCTAGTCATATATTTAGAATTATATTCTCGTTGTTATAAACCATGTTTCTCTCTTGATGTTTGTTGTATCGAGGGACAAACAAAAAATATCAAATTAAGAGCACTTCCATAGTTTCATCCATAAGAACTCCAAAGAGTTTGTTAAACAAGAAAATATAATAATATCTAAATATGATTTTCTATAGTTTTTTTTTTTGGTAGGCATGATTTTCTATAGTTAATTTTATTGCTATATTCTTTTAATCTCCATTCTCCAACATGCAAAATTTTAAATCCAACATGACAAATCATGTCTCATTAATTATAATTTGGTGTTGGTAACTTTAAAAACTTCAAAAAAATTATTATATTTTTAATTAAAATATTTTGATTTTAATTTCAAAATTATATTTGATTTGTAAAGTAATAAATCAGTATATTAATTAGTAGAAAGCGGAAAGAATATTTATATTATTTAGAATCTTTTCATTAGTTTTATAAAACTTTGATAAAATCCCAAAGAAAAAGTTAATAAAATAGTTTGCACTACTCCTTAAAATCTATAAATATAATTATTAACTAACGAAAGGTCTTCAAAATTTGAATACGAGAAAAAGTGTGTTTCGATATTGACAGCCAGAAGAATTGATGATAATGGGAGTCGTTATATATGTGTCGATAAGATTCACAAAGCCATTTTTGTGTTTCTGCCTTTCTGGGTTTTATATTAAAAAAGTTTGACCCTACATTCTCACTTTGACAACCTAAGATTCAAATCATTATACTTAAAACCTTTTTTTTCCTTTCTTTTCCTGTTGTTTATAATTTATATCGTTAGGGAAAAATTGAACTTTTCGCTATTTGAGTTTGTGGTTCTTTTATTTCAACCAATGACGATCAAAACAATTGACAACAAATAATTTAAAGCCCGGCCCATATTGACTTATCTGGGCCTTATTTTGATTTCGATTTTAGAAATTGACTGGTAAAGTCGACGCATTTCTTTAGAGAGGGGGATGGATCTCTCTTCGGCGGCTAACCAAAATTCCTAATCGGAGGTTTTAGCAGTAATTGTAATCTCAAAATGGGTCAAGCTCAGAGTGACGAGAACTCAATTCCATCAACGACGACGACGACGAACACTCCTCCTTCTACGAATTCTCCGCGTGATTCTCATGGCGATAATACTTCGTCGCCATCGATGGATTCTCTCCTCGCTGGTTCGTAATCGTTTCTTTTTTTGTGTGTTCTGTATCTCGCTTTTATGGAATTGGAGATTGCTTTGGTCCTGTGTTTGATTGATAACGATGAAAATGGTGTGATAGTATTGAAATTTGCGATTCTCGATAGTATCAATTCAAAATATTGTTCTTTTTCCTTGTAGGAAGATTCTCAAGTCTTTGATTTTTGTAGTTTCTATGGGAATACAACCTTCTAGTCCAGTTTTGGTTTTAAGAAAGCTTTTTTGATTCCATCTTTGTATCCCTCAAGAAACACTTTTTTATGTAGTCTCTCTGTTGTTTGGTCTCTGACCCTCTGCGATATATGACATTATTGTATACTCTATTCAATATCACAGAAGCTGCAGCTTATGGTGAAGACGAGAATGAGGATGAGGTTATTTTTTCAACTTCGTTCTTTATTCAGTTTATATCCACAAGCTTTTTTGCTTTGAATTAATTACCGAGTTATCTGACAAATACCAAATCCATCAGCCGCTTGAAGCAAAGGCACAGAGAGCTCTCGATTGTCCTTGCATAGCTGATTTGCGTAATGGCTCTTGCGGCTCTCAGTTCTCTGAGGCGTTCCTTTGCTTTCTCAAAAGCACTGCTGAAGAAAAGGTAATTTGTAACTGAACGTTGTTAGATTGTTTAGGATATGATGTAACCTCACCTGAAAAATGCTCGAAACACTTGATGTATGATGATGGAAACTCAACCGAAATGCTCCTAAAATTGACACATTGATGTTAGTTGTTTCTCTTTCGTTTACGTTTTGTGCCCTTTAGAAGAGAAGCTTCACAATTATCTTGGATGTGCTGTTGTTTTTTCAGTGATCTGACTTGAGTATTTTAGATTGTTTAGGATTAGTGTAACCTCAACTCAAATACTCATTTTCAGGGATCAGACTTGAGTATTTTAGATTGTTTAGGATTAGTGTAACCTCAACTCAGATACTCATTAACATTGGCGACAGTTGTCTTTTTCGTTATTACATTTTCTGTGCCATTTTAGAAGGCAAGCTTCATAAAGATATTGTATATGTTGTTGTTGTTGTTGCAGGGATCAGACTGTGTAAATCCATTTGTAGCATTGCAAAGCTGTATCAAAGCCAACCCGGATGCATTCTCTAAATCGGTTACAGATGACGAAGAAGAAAAAACCGAGAAAAAAGAAGAGCAGCCGCCTGTGCAAGACCATAGAATCATCCCACCTCTCTGGGCGAAAGACCCTCCTCGCAGTAACAACTCCAAGCTTTAGAAGATCAAAACAACAATGGAGTCAGCAATTAGTAGCTATTGTTTCCTCTACATGACAACAAACAGAAGAAAGTAAAAGAAGACCATAATCAATGGTCGTAGTAGATCAACATTGTTCTTTCTTTTTTTAATAAAATGTTTCGAGATTTTACTTGTTAAAAACACTACATTGACTAACAAACTGAATCGTTGAAAAAAAAAAAAAAAACAAATTGAATCATAATTGTGTTAATCCAAGGTAAACCAAACGGTTTAAGCTACACAGTTAGGTTGAACTACAATAACCGACCGGTTTAATTCGGTTTGCTTAGAGATATTAATTAGATTTGTTAATAATGGCTTTTAGTTAATTAAAATCGCATTAACTAATCTTCTTGTTTCAAAATCACTAAAGAATACTGCGAAGCGTGCACGGGATAAGGGAGATCTCTATGCATAGTAGAGTTGCGTACTAAGGAGGAGTCTGCGAAGCTTGCACACGAAGAAAGCAATACAAGAAAGAGAGGAATCTAATTCGGGAAGTGAATCCGAGAAGCAATCTAGGGTTACGATTTTACTAATTCTGATCTGATTCATTCATTGTGGTGATTTTCCGATGGAAGAAGACGGTGGCGGCGGTGCGAAAGTTGGAGCGCTGGAGAATTTCATGAGGACGCATCAGAGTTCTTTGAAATCCTTATTCCATCGGAAGAAATCGTCCTCTGCTCGTGATGGTGATGCTTCTCCGTCTCCTATCGCTTCCCCGAAACCTATTCCTCAGCTCTCTCTTCTCGCTAATTCCGTCGTCTCCCGTTGTTCAAAGTAAACTACTCTCTCTCTCTCTCTCTCTCTCTCTCTTAGATTCTTCAACATTTTCAAGATTCATATACGTTTCGGATCCTGGGCTATACTTGCGATTGCTTAATCTTTATTACGCGATGTGATTATTCCTTACTGTTCTGGGCTATACTTGGGAATTGGTGATTCGTGAATTGATTTTAGGGAAATATCTTTGTGTTTGCCAATTTGTAGGATCCTTGAAATAGCCACAGAAGACCTGCAGCATCATTTTGATGTTGAGTTGCCTGAGAGTGTTAAGCAGCTTTTGACATATGCAAGGAACTTTTTAGAGTTCTGCTCGTTTCATGCACTTCACCAAGTTATGAAGAAGCCTGATTACCTAAGTGATCCAGAGTTCCGTCAGCTTATGTTTGATATGATGCTTGCTTGGGAGACCCCAAGTGTTACAAGTGAGCAGGAGAACAAAGTGAGAAATCTTATCTATCTGGTTTCCCTTTTTTAATGTTTTTTTTTATTTATTTAAACAGAAGTATTTTGGATTGATCTTCTTGTTTTTGTCTTCAAATTTGCCAAGTTTAGGATGCAGCATCTCCCTCTAAGCAGGACTTAGAGGATGAGGACGGGTGGTCGCTATTCTATTCGAGTCCCACAAATATGGCTATGCAGGTTATTACCATTTTAGACTTCCTTTGTTTATGCATTATTTATGATTGGAAGGACTGAACTGACTTCTCTCCTGAAAATTTTGCTTAATAGGTTGATGAAAAAAAGTCTGTCGGACAGGAGGCTTTTGCAAGAATTGCTCCGGTTTGTCCTGCCATTGCAGATGCAATAACTGTACATAATCTTTTTGATGCACTGACTAGCTCGTCAGCCCACAGGCTTCATTTCCTTGTATATGACAAATACATCCGCACACTTGACAAGTATGAACTTACCACTACTTATTTCCATTCCTTTAATATACTTTTCTGCATTTGTTTACTTGATGCACCATCTAAGTGTTATAACACATTGGTGATTTTGAAATTTTGGTCTCCTTTTCTGGTACTTTAAATACTTCAGTCTACTTCTGTAGTATCTACTTACTTATTCTTACCTCAAACACGCCTAATGATCCCTTAGCTGGCAACATATTACGTCAAAAGAGTATTGCTTGCTAATTAATATTAATTTCTAATGTTGAAGATGCTTTAAATTTTCTGTGGCTCATTTAATGCTATCCATTATCCAAAGCAGGAATCAATATTTTTTGAATCTTTTTCTTGCCCTCTTATATTTGTAGGATTTTCAAGGCTGCAAAAAGCACTCTAGGACCTTCAGCTGCCAATCTTCAGCTTGGCAAGGGAGAAATAGTTCTTGATATGGATGGTGCAAATCCTGTTTTACCGGTTCTTAAACATGTGGGCATCTCAGCATGGCCTGGTAAAATTCTGGAGAGATCTCTGCATATAGTCATTTTATTTATTCTAACCTTCTGCAGTGGCATTATATTATACCTTAAGCAAAAGGAGAAAGATGAAAACAGTGGTTCTAATTTGTTGGTTTTGTTTCCATCTCAATATTTATCAAGCATTTCCTTTTGTAGGTAAACTGACACTTACCAACTGTGCTCTATATTTTGATTCAATGGGTGGTGGTGATAAGCCCATGCGATATGATCTCACTGAAGACACAAAACAGGTCATCAAACCTGAGTTGACAGGGCCATTGGGTGCTCGCATCTTTGATAAAGCCATCATGTACAAATCAATTCTAGTGTAAGTGTGCTAATGGACTATAGTCTATAGTCTTATGTCTGTCACGTTTTCTGTGCTCGTGGATTTATGTATTTTGCTTTATCTTGTTCTGTATGTACAGGCAAGAGCCGGTATATTTTGAATTTACAGAGTTTAAAGGCAATGCTCGTCGAGACTACTGGTTGGGAATATGTCTGGAAATCCTTCGTGTACAATGGTTCATACGAAGATACAACTTTAAAGGGATTCAACGATCAGAAATACTTGCAAGAGCAATCCTTGGCATATTCCGGTACCGTGCAATAAAGGAAGCTTTTCAAGTCTTCTCTTCCCAATACAAAACACTGCTTATATTTAACCTGGCAGAAAGTCTCCCTGGTGGAGATATGGTCTTAGAAGCTCTATCCAGCCGTGTCTCTCGCATAACCACCGATGTTCCTTCTGATGCCGGTTTTGTTCAGTATATGAAATGGCCCTCAAACTTATCTCCAGTCTCACTCAAATTGCTTGAGCATTTTGGCTTGAATCTAGAGACTGGGACAAATATGGGTGAAGAAATGACAATCATAGGAGATTTTTGTGTTGGGGAGACGAGTCCATTAGAGATAGCTCTGAAACAGTCAATCCTAGACACAGACAGGGCTGAAGCTGCTCAGGCGACTGTGGAACAAGTGAAAGTAGAAGGAATTGACACTAACGTTGCAGTTATGAAGGTATCATGAGATGCTTCCTTCTTCATCTTTTTCCTTTTTTCTTTGCTTTATAGTTCTATATATCATTAACCGATAGTCACATTGCAGGAGCTATTGTTACCTTTCATCAAACTAAGCTTGCGTATAAATCTCTTAGCCTCTTGGCAAGATCCTTATAAATCAACAGTGTTCATGATCTTAGTCAGCTATTTGATCATCAGGTAAGATTTCAAATTTGAAGACATGATGAAAAAGTTTGATTAGAGTGACAAATGTGATGAGACTAAGATCTTGTTATGTTGTGCAGTGGGTGGATTGGTTTCATACTACCGTCAATATTAGTCATAGTGGCTATAGTGATGTTGTGGCGTAAGCAGTTCAACAAAGGGAAAGAGCCAAAAGCTGTTCGAGTGAAGGCTCCACCAAGTAAAAACGCAGTGGAGCAGCTACTCGTGCTACAAGACGCAATCAGCCAGTTTGAGTCGCTAATCCAAGCAGTTAACGTTGGTCTCCTCAAAATAAGAGCCATTACTCTTGCAATTCTTCCTCAGGTATAATGTTACAAAAACTAATGATGACGGCTTAAAATAAATCGGAGAGTCTGTGGTTAATAATAACTCTTTGTCTCTCTAATATGTTTTCAGGCTACAGATACAACAGCTATATCGCTTGTGGCAGTGGCAGTTATATTGGCGGTTGTTCCAGTGAAGTACTTAATAACGATTGCGTTTGTAGAGTGGTTCACGAGGGAAGTCGGGTGGAGGAAAGCGAGTAGTGACCGGTTAGAGAGGCGGATAAGGGAATGGTGGTTTAGGGTACCAGCAGCTCCTGTTCAACTCATTAGACCCGATGATGGCAAGAAGAAGAAGAAATGACGCTCTCACACGCATTGTCTCTCTTTCTAGACATGCTTTTAATTTTAGGATTTTCGTTTTATCCCCATTCTAAGTAAGATTCAGGTTTATTCATCAGACATATGAGACGCACAAATTCGTTTCAGCAGAAGTAATTTGCACAAATTCGTTTCACAAATTAATACAAGTTAGTCTTATCTTCATTAAGTATGAAACTACCCATAATGAAAAACCATTTCCTTTCATCTATTCTACGTAGACATGATACTAAATGTAGTAGACGTAACTTAATGCATGTATACAATATAAGTTTTATAGTTTAATGTTTGTACGTATACCATATAGTGTAATATATATACACTAGATTAGTTTGCATGTATACAATATGTTAAAATACGTACGCACATGTAGTAGGGGTTACGTTTCTAGATAAGGGTTTCCTGATATCATTGAACTATTTTATTCATTCCATTATGGGTTTAATATACTAGTGCAAACAAAAACTATTAGATGAAATCCATGCACAACTATTGTTCTAGAGAAATGATGATTATCACATCTTGAAGACTGTCACAAATATTACTCGACTAAGACTATCGATAAAAATGTCAGGTCCAAATATGTTAAAACAATTAGACCTAAAANAGACATGCTTTTGATTTTAGGATTTTCGTTCTTCCCAATTCTAAGTAAGATTCAGGTTTATTCAGACATATGAGACGCACAAATTCGTTTCAGCAGAAGTAATTTGCACAAATTCGTTTCACAAATTAATACAAGTTGGTCTTATCTTCATTCGGCAAAGTCACTGAAAAGGATGAAACTACCCATAATGAAAAACCATTTTCTTTCATCTATTCTACGTACACATGATACTAATGTAGTAGACGCAACTTAATTTTAGTTTTAGTTATTCAATATACTATGAACGTTCAAGGAGTTAGATGTGTTTTATAGTTTGATGTGTTGTATACCATATAGCGTAATACACTATTAGTTTGAGATATGCATGTATACAATAATACAATATGTTAAAATACGAACGCATATATATTAGGGGATAGGTTTCCAGATTAAGAATTACAATACATGGTGTGCGCCAAAACAATATGGGGTTTCCTGATATCATTGACCTATTTTATTCATTCCATTATGGGTTTAATATACTACTAGAACAAACAAAAACTATCAGATGAAATCCAAGCACAGCTATTGTTCTAGAGAAATGATGATTTACATCTTGAAGACTATCATAAAATTTTACTCGACTAAGACCATCGATAACAATGGTCTAGTCCAAATATGTTAAACCAAATTAGATCTAAAAATGCAAAATCAAAGTCTAGTCCAATTATAATGCTATTCTTAACATGGAAAACAGAAGAAAAGAAAAGATGATGAGTTTGACCATCGATAAAAATGGTCTATTCCAATATTTTAAAGCAATTTAGACCTAAATATAAGAAAATCTTATCAAATATAGACCCCAAATATTAGCAAGAAATATCCACTTGAAAAATATGAAGAAAAAAATCCTCAAAGTAAATAACAGCAGGAGCAAAACATAACATCAAAGTCTGAGAAAGAGTTTGAGAAAGAGTCTGAGAAAGAGTTTGAGAAAGAGTCTGAGAAAGAGTCTGAGAAAGAGTTTGAGAAAGAGTCTGAGAGGGAGAGAAAGAGAGACTTCTTTACCAGCAGAATGTTTTCATATGACGACAAGATCCCATTGCTGTCCTTAGCATTTCACCAGCACGACCACATCATTTGGGCACTCCACAAAACTTCCGGGACATAAAGAAGTTGAAGTCATTCTGAAAGAAGCCGACTGATTTCAGCCATGAGGAAGCAGCCTTTTCATACATCTCTATCTTCTGATTGTCTGATGTCCCAGGCATGATCCACACATTACCAAAGACCTTGTAAGTCACTGCAGCAAATGGAGGAAGTTCAACTTTTGTTGCACCTGACACTCCTGTTTCTTTCCCCTTAACATCTTTACCATTTGTTTCTGAGAAATCACAAGCAAAAAACTAGTTAATATCTAAGAAAATAATGATGAAGAAACATGGAAAATGTAATCAATCAAACACTTGTTTACAAAACCAAAAAGCTTATGATATCAACACCAACACGATGACCCGAAATTAACTAGTCGTACTTGCTAAAAGACTGACTTTGCTCTAAGAAAATAATATAATCAAGCTCAGAGACCCTTACTTATTTAGCTAAAAGGAGATAAGTGTCTTGTAAAAACAAGAAAACGTATTTAGAAACTGAAGATATATAAGACTTTTATGCAGAGAAAAGAGTGGCTAGGATTGGTAAGACCTTTGTGCTAGATATGCAACTTCTCCATCTCATGTCATCAATAACAAATTAATACCAAAAAGAGACTAATCCCTCACAAGAGTCTGATTATTACTCAAGTTAAAGCATAACCCGTACTCCTCTTCAAAAGCTAATTAGATAAGGAGAGCCTAAATAGGAAAAACACAATCATCATCCTTTAATTCTCCCAGTCCCATGATTAAGGTACTACATAAATCAATCAACCTCAATAACTATCTATTAGTTATATAAATATGATTTCCAGATATGAATATCAGATATCACTATAACAAATCATCATTTTCCAAAGTAGCATACAACCTAACAAGAACAAAGTTTGGGAACTATATCTATAAATCTGTTGAACTACTTGAATAGTTTAGCACGCACAAGTTTTATATCTTATGCATAATTGTTAAGTCTCAAATGACCAAAGTACCTGGAAAGTTTGGCTTCAGTGAATGGTACGTTAGGAAAACGGTAGACATATCCTTATTGTCCACTGGTGGAATTGGATAAATGGGATACCTAAAATAATTCCAATTCAAATATCATCACAGTTAGGATTTACGGATACATTATATATTTGGAGTAAGACAGCAACTAACATCACAATTTACATCATGGGAAGCATGCATGAATCATATAAAAGCAAGTTATTGTGAAATGACAGGCATATAATATATATGCCTCATGGAGAGACGGTGAACAATTAAGTAATCACTTTGTAGCCTAATTAAGAACATGCTAAAACTGAACAAGATAATAGAAAACACGACATACCAAGCAATCGAAATCCAGCTATATGGAGAAAGATCTGAACTCGTCAGGGTAGTCAATCCAGGGTGCTGCGTAGCTAGTTTAGAAGTGATCTACAAAATACATAAACAAGAAAACAAAAACACTTTCCATTAAACCAATGATTTATGGAGAACCAATCCAACATCAAAAAGGAAAATAAAGATTACTATAAGATACCATGGAAGTAAGAGGTTCTCTTTGGAACGGCTTATCTGTCTCATTATATTGAAAATAAAGGTAGCCCAAGTGATCACCATTCACAACCCGTTTGCCAGAAGAGTCAGGTTCAGCAGATCCTGTCACTGTACCATCATCTATTCCAGTCGCAGAGCTCCTACATTCAGAATCAATTACTTGAAAGAGCTACACTACAAGTCTACAATAGTCAAACTCTACTCATAAACACACAAGACTCTTGAGAAAACTTCAAAAAGACATAAACTTTATAGCTCCTTATGAACACTAGACAACAAAACTAGACCCTCAGAACCAATTCCACCACAAAGCCACAAACTTTCACATCAAATCTTGTTACCAATGAAGCAATAAGACAATAAAAATCGAACCTTGGATCATCATCAGTGAAGGGTTTGAGGGTGAAGATCTGAATGGCAGAGAGTGAAGGAACAAAGTGATGGTTAACCTTCTCGTCAATGCCTTCCACGAAAAGAGAAACTTTACGACCAAAGGAGCTCCACTTATCAACGCTAGACCAAATGTCTTGAAGAACGATGCAAGGCCTTCTCACTTCTTCATCTTCTGCTTTGGCTCCTGATGATGACGATGATCCCTTTGTCTGCAAAACAGAGATTTTGAAAATTAGTAAACCCGATTTCACTATTCGGATCCTTAAACCGGGTTGGAATAAGACCATAACTTTTCAAAAATTCTTAAACAGCCCTCGTATTGTTTCTATTGTGTAAACTAATCCCTCAACATTATAATTTAACATAAAGTATCCAAATAAAAACTAGTCAATCTTGGCTAAAGATGTTGTTATGGCTAATAAAGAAAAATTAATATGGCAATCATGGTAATAATGTCAACGACTAAACGTAGTCGTCTTTAACCACTATAGCATTACTATAACTTATTTCAAGACTTTGACCAAATCTATTCGTTTTTGTTTATCCACCACATACATAATATTTTTTATCAAAGGGTGATGAACAGGAGAACACACATGCATGGTAGATCTAAAGAATTGAAAACGTTTGAAAACTCTTGAAATTAGATTTGAAAACGTTTGTTCATTCAAACAAATATTTATATAAAAAGATAAAAACAAATAATTACATATAATTTTACCTCAGTGTAATAGTGAATCGGGACACGCGGAGTCGAACATTCGACAAACCTCTCGAAATTAGTCTTTCTCCCACTCATTTTGTTATTGATTTTTTTTTTTCTTATGAATATTATTGAGAATTTCAAGATGTATCAAGAGTTTAGGAGATATGAAATATAAATCAATATGAAATTTCAAATAGAATGGAAATAATAAAATTCAAGGAAAATAAATTAATTAGAGCTGCTTTTTTAATTTGGGAACAAACTCAATTTTATTTATTCAATATATCTCCTTCCTTATAATAAGGTCTCTATTTAATATTGGTCTCTTCAGTCTTTGTGAATTCAATATATTGCCAGCTTTTCCAAACAAAGAAAAAACAAAAAATTAGACTCATTTTTTGTTTTTGATAAAAAAATTAATACTATGTTATTATTATAAGTTGATATTTTATTTCTATATACAGTATGAGAATGTGATTAACCATCTACGGGGTTTTTCAATTAAAATTTAGTATGGAATTATCTTATTCAGAGTGTGTTTGTTTTTTTGGTTATTGTGAATGTAAAGAGTAGCAATTTTGTAAACCAACTCTTTCATATTATATGATATTTGCACTTTAGCAAAAAAAAAAAAGAGTAGCAAGAAGATCTACGTGGAAATGACAGGGCACAGAAGAGGGCGCAGTGCATCATGCATGGCTAGGCCAACCTATTTACATGCCAGAAAAAGCATTGACCCCTCCCAATCACAAAATCTTTCTTTTAGGCTAAGGCAAAAAAATGTCTCTCAACTCATATTTTCGTAACACTTTATGTTAATGTCAAATTACATCATATGTTAACGATTAGATAAACTATTTAATTACAG
>NC_025697.1:10642988-10675154 GCF_000633955.1 Camelina sativa | reverse complement strand
TACATAAAAAAAATCTTTTAAGTAGTTGTTGATATATCCTATCTCAATGCAGATTAACCACACTAATTATCTACTTTTATGAATACTGATGAGTGATGACTGATCAGTTAATGATAGGTAACTAGTATATATGCAATGCATACTAATTTTCCTTCACCAAAAAAAAAACAAGAACACCTAGCAATTGGATAACACAATCTCTCCCAGACAAAAAGTTTACAGATATATATAAGCCATTTATGGAATATCGTATGTGAAGTCAGATTAAGAATACCACCGTCGATTATTTGATTACATATTTTGGATATGCGGTAAATTTACGAGTAAAATTTTAACTAATGTATTTATAAAACTGATGTTCCGAATAATATATATATATATATATATATATATATATCATCTTAGATGTCGTTATGACAACGATTTTTTTTTTTTTGAATTTAGTGTCATTTTAATACGAACAACTACGAATCATTCCGGTCCTAACAATTATCTAATCATTCACCGTTTGTGCTTTTCAAAATACATGTACCTATTCATAAATTAAAACCATCTATATAATACAAATTAAATGTTCACTAATTAAATATTATGGTATATACATGTTATAAAATATACAACTCCAATAACTATATATGTGCATATCACATGGGTGACGAATTGATGAACCAATATCTATATTATATGGTGGGATCCATTTCAAATGGATCTCCTTTTTGTGCTTTTAGTTAAGTATTTGTTTTGCTTCTTTATATATTGCTTTGTATATAGTTTATATAAATCAAATATAACCGATTTTTCTTATCTTAGCATAAAATAAAAGAAATAAAGACATCATAAAGTCACAATGCCAACGCAGAAAGGTTCAAAGCCACGACGTCCCCTTCTGCATGACTCAATTTGCTCTCACATATTCTGAAAAAGCATTACGTAAGATTTTATCTTTTATTTTCCTGTTTCACCCATGTTCTATTTAATTAGGAAACATATCTTATCTCCTATACATATACATAAATGAAAAAGCTTGGTGTTCTGCCAACTTGTAGGTAAAAAAGTTCGATGCATTGTGTGTACGTATAACGTCATTCCGTGTGTGATCATTTTTTTTTTTCTGGCATCTCTCATATCAACTTTAAAATGTGATTTGAATCATTTAGTCGATCATAAATTTGTAAAACGAAATCTTTGAAGTTTCAAAGTTTAAAAATAAATTAAAGAAATCGAGATATTTGAAGAATTGTAGAGCTCTTTAATGCTTTGTTATTTGGACATGAAACATTGCATCAGTTACTGAAATTGCTTTAGACAAATTTGTGTCATAACATGGATTTGGTAGTTGCAAAACCTTTATTGATGCATTTCTCTCCTTTAACTGAATATTTATTTTGTTTACAAAGGCAAACAGAGCATATATGCCCCTAATTCAAGAAAGTAGCTTTATCTCTGTGGCTTGATGACCCATCCATGACTCATCCTTTACCACAAAGGTCCTCAAGTCTCACCGATTCAGATCTTTATTTCAACTGCCTCTTGTCTCTTTGTCTTTCCCTTTAAATACCTTCCCACTAACACCGTTTTCATCATCAACCATCCACTCACAATCTCTCTCTTTCTCTTAAGATCAAGAAACAAGATCACTACTCGATCCTCCAAAGATGACATTGAGCAAAGTTCACCAGCAAGTTATTGCATTTCCTGCAGCCAAGACTGCTCCGTTGCTTTACTTGCCTGACCCTGCAGCTTCCATCAACAAGCTCCAAATCCCAAATTCTTCAAAGGTTTCTCTTTCAACAGATAAGGGAAAATCAATCCTGCGAAAGAAGAAAACCGATAGCTTCACAAACGGAGCTAGAGACCAGGACAAGTTAGGACCAAAGCTAACTGAAAAAGTAAAGAGAAAGCTATCCTTGGGAGCTAAGATCCTTCAAATGGGAGGCTTAGAGAAGATCTACAAGAGACTCTTCAAAGTCTGCGATGAGGAGAAACTGTTCAACTCGTACCAATGTTACCTATCCACAACGGCAGGTCCCATGGCAGGCCTACTCTTCATCTCATCAAAGAAGATTGCATTCTGCAGCGAGAGATCGATCAAGGTGGCTTCTCCTCAGGGAGATCTCACTAGGGTTCATTACAAAGTATCAATCCCCTTGTGCAAGATCAATGGAGTGAACCAGAGTCAGAACACAAAGAAGCCATCTCAGAAGTACCTTGAAGTAGTCACGGTTGATGGATTTGACTTCTGGTTTATGGGATTCTTGAGCCACCAAAAAGCTTTCAACTGCCTCGAGCAAGCGCTTTCTCTGAGCTACGAGCAATGATAAGCCGCAATGGTTTCCTCTGATGAGGAGCTATAAGTAGTGCGGGTTTTAGATGAAATATTTCATTTCACTTTAACCTCAGATTATGTTAGGAGAAAGCCTAGGAAATACTTACAATATTGTACAAACTCATTTGTTCTTGCTTTTATCCCTTCTGTTCTCCATCGTAGACATGAGCAAAAGATTTGAATATATTTAGCTGATCTCATCTGTTTTCCTAATTCACTGTCCTCTTTTGCACCACAATATGTCAAACGAAGAATAAATACATAGAAAAACAAAATTTGCCATGGGATGGAGATCATATATAAGAAATGAGTACATATAATTAAGACCATTTCATAATCTTGATCTTGGAAAATTTAAGAGTTAAGCCATTGTCCCAACTCCCAATCTTCCGCTGAGTGATAAAACCAATAGTATAACAAAATGTCCAAAAGAAGGAATCAATAAAGATGTAAAAAAAAAAAAAATCTAAGATATATTCGATTAAGAAATCAATCATAATGTTAACAAAAATAATGTGATGACTACTGAATCATCCATACAAAAACAAAAAAAAATTACCGTAAGTTATTGAATAGGGTTACTGTCTCACTGTAACTTGTAAGCCAAGAAAAAAGTGATAAATTATAAGAGGCTGATAAAATTTTAGAACTTATACTTTGTTTTTTTTTTCCTAACACGGAGAAACTTATAACGTTCACCAGCTAATGAATTCAAACTAAAACAATAACACAAAATCCAGACTTGGTAATTTTTAGTTATTTCAAAAGTCATGTCTCTGAGTTGCTCTGTCTCTGGGAACAACAAAAAATAGACAGTATATATGTGGTCCCTCGTTAGTTTTGTTATATTCGTACAATTTCTTTGGACATGTTTTGGTGCAAAAGAGAACTGTGACATAAGAAAAAATACTGATGAGATCAGCTAAATATATTCATTTATATCTTTCTTGTGTCTACAATGGAAAACATAATGGGTAAAAGGGTAAAATAATGTGAGTTTGTACAAACAATATTGTCAGTCTCTTCTAGGCTCTTTACTAACATTCTCTGACTGAAACAGGTCAAAATAGAAATGATATATTTCTTCATTAACCTGCACTAATTAGCTCCTCGGAGAAAATCTTATTGCTCAATGCTCATCATTGTTTAACGCTTGCTCAAGGCAGTTGAAAGCTTTGTGGTAGCTCATGAATCCCATGAACCAGAAGTCGAAGTTATCGACTGTAACTACTTCAAGGTACTTCTTAGATGGTTTCTTCGTGTTCTGACTCTGGTTCACACCATTGATCTTGGATAAGGGGATTGAGACTTTGTAGTGAACCCTAGAGATGTCTCCCTGAGGAGAAGCCACCTTGATCGATCTCTCGCTGCAGAATGCAATCTTCTTTGATGAGATAAAGAGTAGGCCTGAGATGGGACCTGCGGTTGTGGATAGGTAACATTGGTACGCCTTGAAAAGCTTCTCTTCATCGCAGACTTTGAAGAGTCGCTTATAGATCTTCTCTAACCCTCCCATTTGAAGGATCTTAGCTCCCAAGGATAGCTTTCTCTTGACTGTTTCACTTAGCTTGGGTCCTAACTTGTCCTGGTCTCTAGCTCCGTTCGTGAAGCTATCGGTTTTCTTCTTTCGCAGCATTGATTTCCCTTTGCTTGTTAGAAAAGAAAACTTTGATGAAGTTGGGATTTGGAGCTTGTTGATGGAAGCTGCAGGTTCTGGCAAGTAACTTATCGTAGCAGTCTTCGCTGCAGGAAATGCGATAGCTTGTTGATGAACTCTGCTCAATGTCATCTTGGTTGGTTTAGTGGTGATTCTTGATTATTAATCTTGTGAGAAAGAGAATGAGAGAGAGAGATTGTGAGTGATGGTTGATGACGAAACCGTGTTGGTGGTAAGGTATATAAAGGCAAAGACAAAGAAACAAGAGGCAGTTGAATACAAAAACATTGAATCGTTGAGACTCGAGATCTTTGTGGTTAAGGCTGAGCCATAGATTGGTCATCAAGACAGGGAAAAAGCCACTTTCTTTGGGGTTAAAAGCAAATAGAAGAAGACCAAGCATATGCTTTCTTTTGCTTTTTTATTCTTTCGTGAGAAAAATAATCTTGATCTAGTTAAAGGAGAGATGTATATAAAGAAAGGTTTTGCAACTACCAAGTCCGTGTTTAGGACATTGTTTCGAAACTAACTTCAATAACTGATGAAAATGTTTTAGCTCAACATGTTCTTTAGCATGTCGGTACGTAGCTTTAATTTGTCTTTCCGCATCATATATATATATATAATTAATGATGCGTATCTTCCTATTTATATGATTGTTTTAAAGTTTGTTCTCAAGCATTATTAATTAGTCTGTTAACAATTACTCATTTGGTGACATGTTACAATCCATTTTCAACGTAACCCTCTACACTCATCATAAATTAAATTAATCCCTTATAACATAAAATCAGTTTGTATATTAGAGATATAATGCCAAAACAAAAGCAAAGTAAAAAAGGAAAAAGAAAGAAAGAGATGATCATACTAATTGACGTTGGACTCCGAGTAGCTTTTTTACCTACAAGTTGGCAAACAACATCAACCCTTTTTTTTGTTATCCTACTTTGTTTAGCTTGATTTTAATTTTCCACATATATCTTTACATACATGTATAGGAGATAAGATATGTTTCCTTCTTAATAGGAACATGCACGAAACACGAAAAAAAAATGAAAATCAAATATTACGTAACGCTTTTTGAATAAGGCGAGAGCAAATTGAGATATGCGCGCAGAAGGGGTTGTCGTGGCTTTGGAACTTTCCGCGTTGGCATTGTGATTTTCTTATATGCCTTTATTTCTTTTAATTTCCTGCTAAGATATGAAATATCAGAGTTACATTTGATTTGAAAAACAAAATATACAAAGCAATAAAGAAGCAAAACAAATAGTTAAATAAGATCTCAAAAAGGAGATCCATTCCACCATATAGTATAGATGTTGCTTCATCAATTCGTCACCCATGTGATATGAACATGGTGTATATGTGGGGTGTGTGTGTGCAATGTATATATATAAAATATACGTATGCATGATAACATTTTGTCGACAATGTAGGTGATTATAAATAGGTACATACATTATGTCTTTAACAACAACAAAAACAATATATATAGGTACATGCATTAATGAAAGGAATGATTCGTTTAGTTGTTAAGACATGAATGATGATCGACTCTTGGCGGAAAAAAGAAAAGAAAAAGACATGAATGATCAAGTCGGTAGTTGTTATAAAGATATTGAATTCAGAGAAACAATAGAATTATTCTAGCAAAAGATGGTATCACTCACTCTTAAATTACAATTTCAAAATTTAATAGTATTTTGTTATTTTGTCGTTCATTATTCATTTTTGCTTAATAGTATCATATAAATTTATAGCGTCAGAGACTATTCCAGCTTTATTGTATTAATCTTATTTGGGGTCCATGTCCTAAGTCGGATAAGATATTTTGAGTATATTATACGAACAATGTTTAAAAATATGTATGTCGACGCATGAAATGGATAGAAAACAAAATCTTTGTAGGGGAAATGGTCGACTGGTCAAAAGAAATTATAAATTAGATAAAAAAAAGTTACAAGAAAAAAGGAAAAGGAAAGAAGAAGAGTTTATATCAGTAGGCCTAGGGCATGACGGATCAAATACAAAGCTGTAATTAAATACTTTATCCTCTAATTTAATCGTTAAACTTTTCCGACGTGTGTGATGGAATTTGACATAAACGAAAAGCATATCAATTGAAAATAAAAAAAGGTAAGAAATATGACGTGAGAAAACATTCTTCCTTAGCCTAAAAGAAAATTGGTCAGTCACTAGACGATTCCAGACATTCGTGATTCGTGCACGGTGCATCTAAACGGGTTGGCCCTGCCATGCACGTAGATACTTTACATCATTTACACTAACAATTTTCGATAGTAAAGCTCATTCATTTATCTCTAATTAAGCTTCCACAATTTTCGATAGTAAAGCTCATTCATTTATCTCTAATTAAGCTTCCACAATTTTCGCTTAACGAATTCTAGTAACATCTCACATAACATTTAAATTGTCTCTCTTTTGTTTTTTTGTTTTTGTTTTTGCATAGCCATAATAGCATCAACCAAAACAAGTAACATGTGTATAAGTTGCATGATTATGTATAAAGACTAGAGAAAGTGCACAATGCCAACGTAGAAAGCTTCCAAAGCCACGATGTCTCCTTCTGTGTGACTCAATTTGCTCTCACCGATTAAAAAAGCGTTACGTACAATCTGATTTTGATTTCTTCTTGTTTCATGCATGTTCCAATTAACTAGGAAACATATCTTATCTTCTATACATTTATAGATATCTGTTAAAACTTAAAATCAGGCTACAAAAGAAGAGAAAATAAATAAATAAAGCTTGCTATTTTGCCAACTTGTAAGCTTTGTCGGAGTCTTAACGTCATTCCGTGTGATCGTCTTTCTTTAATTACTTTAATGTTCTCTTTTTATTTATTTATTTATTTAATTAATTTTTGGGCATCTCTAATACTATAACTTAAGCATATTTAAGGAGATTAATGGATCATCAGTTTGTAAATATGTATATAGCATCTTCTAAATTTCGAAATCAAAGGAATTTGAAACATGTGAAGAAGATCCATAGAGCCCTTAATTATGCCTCCTAAGTTGTTTTGTTATTTGGAAACTAAAAGCAAAAACATATAAACATTTCATCAGTTCCTGAAATTACTTTTAGACAAAGATTATGTCCCTAACACGGGTTTGGTGGTTGCAAATCTCTATTTAATTATGTATTTTCTCCTTTACTTATATATGATTACTTTCCTAGAAAAAAAACAAAGGCCAACCAGAGCATATGCCCCTTAATTCAAGAAAGTAGCTTTATCTATGTGGCTTGATGACCCATCCATGACTCATCCCTTTGACCACAAAGGTCTCAAGTCTCAGAGCTTTGATACAACTGCCTCTTGCCTCTTTGTCTTTCCCTTTAAATACCTTCCCACCAACATGGCTTCATCATCAACCATTACTCACAATCTCTCTATCTCTCTCTTTCTCTTTCTCATAAGATCAAAAATCAAGATCACCACTTAAACCTTCCAATATGACATTGAGCAGAGTTCACCAACAAGTTATTGCATTTCCTGCAGCCAAGACTGCTCCAGCGCTTTACTTGCCTGATCCTGCAGCTTCCATCAACAAGCTCCAAATCCCAACCTCTTCAAAGTTTTCTCCTTCAGCAGACAAGGGAAAATCGATGCTGCGAAAGAAGAAGACCGATAGCTTCACCAACGGAGCTAGAGACCAGGACAAGTTAGGACCCAAGCTAACTGAAACAGTCAAGAGAAAGCTGTCCTTGGGAGCTAAGATCCTTCAAATGGGAGGTTTAGAGAAGATCTATAAGCGACTCTTCAAAGTCTGCGATGAAGAGAAACTGTTCAAGGCGTACCAATGTTACCTATCAACAACCGCCGGTCCCATGGCAGGCCTACTCTTCATCTCCTCACAGAAGATTGCATTCTGCAGCGAGAAATCGATCAAGGTGGCTTCTCCTGAGGGAGATATCATCAGAGTTCACTACAAAGTATCAGTCCCCTTGTGCAAGATCAATGGAGTGAACCAGAGTCAGAACACAAAGAAGCCATCTCAGAAGTACCTTGAAGTAGTAACAGTCGATAACTTCGACTTCTGGTTCATGGGATTCGTTAACTACCAGAAAGCTTTCAACTGTCTCGAGCAAGCGCTAAACGATGATAACCAATGAAAGGTTGAAGAAGAAATATTTCATTTCTATTTTGACCTGTTTCAATCAGGGAATGTTAGTAAAGAGCCTAGAAGAGACCGACAATATTGTTTGTACAAACTCATTTTTTTTTTATTTTGCTTTATCCATTTTGGTTTCCATTGAAGAAACGAGAAAGAGATTAATATATAGCTAAAGATGATCCCATCACTTTTTCCTTAGTTACTGTCCACCTTTGCACCAAAACATGTCAAAAGAAGTGTCATGGAATGAATGCATAAGAACATTTCATAATCTTTGATCTCAAAGCATTTATAAGCTTTAAGATCCACAGGATCAATCTTTCCCTAGGAGAACGAGCAGTCTTCTTCCATTTTAACAAACAAAAGAAAAATCAAAGAGCTCCACTGATCACAACAAAAGCTTAACACTGCTCTATTGTATTACATAGAGAATCATAGTCTTCAAATATCAAGTGCTGAGCCTTTTTTTACTCCATAAGGAGAAGCAGATACAACCAAAACTACACACACACACACTTATCAAAGCAACTGAAGAATAATCAAGAAGCCGCCACAACCAAACTACTAAACGCACAAAAATGTACAAGAGCTTGAGGACTCACTGATGGACCATAAGCCCATGAGTGTGCCCATACGCGAGACAAGATACAGGAGAGACAGAGAGATCACAGAGATTTTGGAGGAAGATACAATCTTTCCTCAAGTAAACGAAACGATCAAAGCAGAAACTCTGGCTCGGTTAGACTTCCAGAAAAGTTAACTTTACAACAATTGGGGAACTCCAGGCCAGCTTCACTGCATCTTACTTCTGTCACTTGTGGAAGAGATCTTACATCTAGATACTCCAAGGAACTGCATTTCTCCAAAAGCTTGCTTATCCCTGTTACTGTGATCTTTGTGCAGTTGCTCACCTTTAAAACCTTCAACCCCAAAACATCGTCGCTCCCCAAATCCCTGAAAGCAACGTCAGTGATCTCTTCACAGCAACCTATATCTAGAGCCTCCAAGTTCTTGCACTTCTTCAGAATGCAGCTAAGGGAAGAGTCAGAAATATTCAAGCACCAATCCATCCTCAAATTCTTGAGACTATCTTTGCAAGATTCTGCCAGTAACATGATAGATTCGTCAGAGATGTCTCTACATCCACCGATTATCAGAGTTTCCAGATTCTTGCAAGACTGCGCCAGGGACAATATAGACTCGTTCCCGACTTTGTAACAGTCTAGCAATTTGAGCGTCTTGAGGGAAGATGCACAAGCTTTAGCCATGCTGGAAACACCAGCGTCTCCGACATTGCTGCATTTATTGATGTCCAAAGATTTAATCTTTCTGCATCCCTTCACAAGATCAGAAAGGCCTGAATCAGTGATATTGGCGCAGCCTTGTAGACCGAGAGCTTCCAGATCACGGCATCTCTCAGAGAGTGATTTCAGCGATTCGTCGGTGATGAAACGACAACCCGCTAGATGCAATGCCCTTAGATCATGGCAGCCTTCTGCAACAGCTGATAGTCCTTTATCCGAGAGCTTTCTGCAGTAGGACACATCCAAAAACTGCAGTAAAGAAAGACACCTCCCAATTGAGGCCAATCCAGTATCTGTAATACCTGTTCCCATAAGCCGAATGATTAAGCTCAGTATTGCCACACCATCACAACAACATATATGAGCTCATCTAATTTGTTACTAGAAAGGTCTATTTGTGAAAACAAAGACCTTAGTAAATTCAGACAGAACCATTGGTGCTGAGGAACATTCATATCTAAAATAGAATGAGCCAAAGAAGAACTCAATCATAGAAATATAATCATTCCAGGTCATACTTCCTCTCCTAAGACGCTTTCTAAACTACAACCCCTTAAAAGCTAATGGATTGCAGCAAATCAGAGATCAAATCAGACACCTGAAGTGTCTTATAAAAACCATAGCAGCTACATCTTAACCATCTATAACCAATTTTTCCAGTTAAAGTTTAATCGAATCAGAAATGGAACCCAAAGAGATAAAAAGAAAAAAAGAATCTTTTTTTTGTTGTTGTTGTTGTTGTTTAACCCCAAAAAGTAGATACCTTTACAGTTATGAAGATTAAGAACTCTGAGACACTTGAATCCATCAGAGATAACAGCAAGGTCAGAATCAGTGACACCTGGATAAAAAGACCTAGAGATTGACTGAGACAAGTCCAATTCGACGATTTGAGTGAACCTAGAGGCAAGACGGCGGAGCATATGTGGACCAGCACGAGCCGCCAGCTTCTTCCTGTCGGTGCTCTGCAGATTTAGCCACCTCTTGCAGACCAAACCAAACAATTCCTTGTCCTTTTCACTGTCAAGCCTCGACAATACCCATCTGAGCTCGTCGTCGGTTAGTGCTTCGTTAACACATACAGACGACATGACCGGAGAGATCAAAATCAGTAAAAAAAGATTTCGAATTTGGGATTAGGACCACTACGAAATGAAAAGCCCCTAATTTAACCTCTCTCCTTCAGTTACTATCTTCGTCTTCTTCTTCTTCTCTGGCTGGTTAAATGGGCATTAGATGAGCCATACTGATCGTGTGGTACAAGGAAAGCAACACCAGATGTTGTGAAAATGACGCAAAGATCCCTCATTTCTGAAATGATTCCAATGTTAGGTGCATGGGCAATTCAGGTATTTTGGCATTTGGTACAAGGAGATGCGTCTTATCATTGAGAGCACTTCTAATGGCTGTTTGTTTATGTTCTGTTTGGTCAGTAAGAGACACTCAACAACGAAAGACAACGACTTTGAGATAGAGAGAGAGACATTTAATTGTCTTCCCACTTTTGCTGGCTTGTCTTCTTCCACCTTCTCATCACCTTGTCGCTTTCAAATTCAGTCATATTAACACTGGTTTTAATAATAAACCAAAAGAGTATATCCTTCCCAACTCTTTCAAAATTTGGAACTCTTTTAAGTCGTTACCGCAACGTAATTGCTACAAATGGTGTCAAAGTTAAAATCTTTGTACACCGTTAACTCAATCTTAAAATGGGAATCAATGTGTGAATCAACCGAACTCGATCCCTAAGAGTAGAAACTCTTGAGACCCATCATATGAGTTACGGAAACGTACTTCTTCTACATCCTCTGTTTCTATATCGAGGTTCGATGTATCGACAACAACCTTGCACGAAATTGGTTGCTTATCACCAACTATAAGTGAGCATGCTTCGTAAACTCCATTCCCAGGTGGTAAATTCAGCAGCGACGATGTCTGAAGTGAGATCTTCCTTCCTTTGATAGTTATATCTTGTGTTCTCACCCTTGAGATAACCCTGTGTGGTCTGCCGAGGAGCTCTGTTACATACCTTACATCTCCTGAAGCAAGAGCTTGACGGACTCGTGTGGACGAGACTTGTCCTCTTTCTTTTGACTTTGAGTCCTCCTCTGTGTCTGCATTTCCAGAGGCTTGGTTCTCATCCATTACAGAGTTAATGATGTAAGCGCTGATACCATACTGTTTGCATAACCTCACAAGTTCAGAAGCGTCACCGGAAGCTCTATATCCAAACCGGTAATTTTCGCCTGTGGAGAAACAATTGTTTTTAGAATGAGAATTTTAGGAGAGAGGAGGGAACTTTTGAGATACTTGTTTGGTATTCCCCTGCCACAACTCCGCAGACTCTGAGCTCTCTTGACAACTTCTCGACAAACTGTTGTGGGTTAAGATGTCGAACACTGGCAAACTCAATCTCAAATTCTACTGGTGCTATGTTCCCACAATAACATGCCCAAGAGGAAAGGACCCGGTTTCTATCGCATTTGGCTACTATTGATGCCCTGCTCATTAGTTGCCACAGAAGAGGGTCCAAACAAATTAAAAAAGCATACTTTACTAGCAGAGGAAGATCAGTAGAGTCACAGTCTACTGGTGTAACTAACTTCGATAGATAGGATGCTAGGTTAATTGGTAGGGTGGAAGAAGAAAGCTAAAGAGAGAAGACGTTACCTAGGTTTCCAACCAAGTACATCAGCCATTCCAACAAAAGACAATAGATATGGAGTACCGACTCTTGCAGCTTGAATTGCAAGCTCTCGGTGACCGATATGCAGCGCATCAAACTTCCCTAGAGCAACAATGCCTCCTACAAATATGATTTTGTTTTGTCAAAATAAAAGGCAACACAAAACAGTAATTACCAAGCTAAGAGACTCACTGGAAACTTAAGCAACAAAAATTCACAGGGCACTTAGATGCATAAATTATCAGTAAACATCTAATAGAGCGGCCCTATATCTTGATATTGTAGCGCCAAAGAAACCTCTATGCAAATGGAACTTCACTAAAATACAGTAGTATCCTATCAGTAGTTTACTTTAATCACCAGTCCACAGGATAACTTGCTAATGGGAACTTGGAGTCAGATGAAATATGCAAGCAAACGATACCTGCAACTGGCGAAAGCCCTTCAACAAGAAGCTCAGGAGCATCGTCTCCCTGGCTTCGGAAAGAAGAAATAGACAGATACTTTAGTAAAGACTCCGATTTTGAGTTGAACAAAATTTTAAATTTTTAACACAAATCTATCTTGTTTAGTACATAGCGCTCCAAGTCCTTGGAATCTCACATCAAACAATCAGATTTTAACGTCGGAAGAGAGATGAGAGAAATGATTAAAAAACCTGAAACAATTGTGAGGAACTGGGATTTTTGCAGTGAGACATAGACAAAGACTTCATCCGCTGCTGCAATTTAGCCGAAGAACGTCTGAGCACGAATGAAGAAGACTGCCCAAAAACCTCAGCACCGAGCGTAGGAGGATGACGGTGATCCCAACAATGCACGAAGGCACGAGAGCCTCCGCATAACATGGTCTCTGACTCTACTTCTCAAAAACCCCTTAAAAAACCAAACTTGCTCTCTCCGAAACTCTTTGCCGGAGCTAAACATCACCGGTGACAGGTGTCGTTTAAACAGTTAAAGCTGTGGTATATTTCATATCCACGTCAAAGACCTTCTCTTTAGCTGAGAGGGTTTGCACATTCCCAAATCTTTATCCTTTCCTTAACAATAACAACAAAAGTCAAAAACATTGGGTACACATTGTGTTGTTGTAGCTTTAAGTAAATAAACCAAAATGGCAAAATCATATGTTCAAGCTTCACTTCACAAATGGAACACCAGAAGCAACATTCTCAGCATACTGTACATACTCTACTCCAAAAAACTGCTTCAGAAAATGCTCCTCGTACGGTATTCTCTGAGCAAAAAAACGCCACACGACAACCGTGAACATAACCGTTGAAATGGGATTACAAAGCATAACTTGTGTCCCAACCGACCAGATGAGAAACCCGCAGTAACTTGGATGCCTCATTACTCTATACACACCGTGAGTCACAAGCCTGTGATGCTCTTCGTGGCTAATCTTTATCAGGTGTGTAAACGATTCTCCCGCTGTTATTATCGCTGTTTTCCTGATGATTTCTCCGACGATGATCATTACGAGTCCAAAGTTGCTGACCCACCAGTGTTGTTTCAGCCCCGGGAAGAAGGTAATCTCGGTTATGTATTCGAGCAGCGACACAAGCATTGCTAAAGCGTAATGCTTGCTGATCAAAAGCGAGCTAAGAGTTACATTTGATGGTCCGTGAATGGCAATGGCTAGAATGTATTCGGATGTGTGGAAGAAGATTAGTGAGAGTAGCATCTGAGATAAGTGTCTGATGCCAGTGTCACTGAAGATCTCTGTCAATATAATAAACCAATGGAGTGGTTTTTCTCTCCTTTTTAATCAATTCTTATGCTAATCCGTTAAAAGAGTAACTACAGACCTGAGAACGAGGCGGATGCATAGTGTATAAGTAATGGAAGCCGGTTCTCGATAACAAACCCGAGGGGATCCAAGAACTGCATATCCACCTACAAAAGAATTACACCGAGAAGAGATAAAACTCAATTAAACTGAAGATTCTTAAACCTGAAAGTTTCCAATCACTCAATTTATGTAACAGCATGAATCTATAAGATAAAGAAGTTTTTAGCATCAAGAAACATATGAATCTTGATCAAAGTATTAATCTTCCCCAAGGAAAGACAAAGTAGAATCTTGATCCAAAATCGATTTGTACTATCTCTGAGTTGTCCGAGTATCATTAGTCTGACCACACATTTAGCAAAGCATTGAAAACTGTAAAGTGAATACTAAAACTACAGTCTTCGTGGACATTGAATCTGACATAAAGATAAGCATTGATACTATAGTGTACATAAACCCCAAACCAACAAATCAATCGCATTGCAAGATTCATACAAGGATCAGCAATCACTACAGCTTATCCTTCAGAAAAGGGTTCCCTTGATTTATAAACGGATCTTATGAGAGAATCCTAGCGAAGTAAATCCATTGTAGAAAAAACAGAGACGATGAAATGAACAGAGCTTAGGAGGGGCCGAGGGTTATAGAGAAGTAAAGTATACAATCGAAATCGAGAGCTTCGGCCAGAGGAATTTAGTAAAATCAGGGAATTACCCAATGCTGAGGGAGATCCAAAGAGATGATCGCGTGGACGTCTGAAGTTAAAGGAAGAAGAAAGTTTATACCTTTTGTCAATCTTATATATTTTGAGAAGAAGAAAAACATAAAACCTCTAGGGGGTAACAAATACTCTAGTCACGTGCGAGCCACGTGAGCCATACAGTTTCATCGATCTCTTAAGCTAGTCTCTCTCAAAGTCAAAACCAAAAGAAAGAGAAAACTATCGCTAAATTACACAGAACAAAAAGATGGGTCACATGAGAAAGCAGCTCTTTGTTTTGTTGGCTGGGAACTTGGGACCTCTGTTCGCAAAAATGAGTCTGCCCAAGTTTTGAAGGAGTTGTTGTTTCTTTGCTTTCACATGGACTCTCAAAAAAGAGTTTTGTAGCTTAAGCTATGGGGATGTTGGGTTCACCAAGATTCACAAACGCCTCTGCACGGGCCATCCGACTCATGGCTGCGTTCCACGACACCAAGTTGTTCAGAAAAGTGTTTATATACCTAGCCCTGTCGTTCTAGCAACCGATTTAAAAAAACACACACAAATTTAGCCTTTCGAACAAAGAAAAAGAAAAAGAAACCATCAATATAGCAAAGCTAGGTTTACCTTGTAGTCAAGATAATAAGAGTGCTGCAAAGTAACATAAGAAAACGAAAGATATTAGAAGATTTAGTTTTTTGTTTGTTTCTTAACTGTTTCTTTTTTTTGTGAGTATGAGAGAAGAGAGGAGATAGTTTACCTCCCACACATCCAAGCTGATGATTGGCTGTAACAACAAAAAAGAGATGTGATTAAAGAGGCAACATCAAGTTTAAGAAAGAAATTTCACACGAGAATAAATGAGACTGTGCTTACAATATCGTCCCACACGAGTGGGTTAATTGCATTTGAGGTTTTGACTACCTCAAGTCTTCTCTCTTCCCTCTTCACTGAAGTTCCAAGAGGAAAAAATAAGAATCAAGATTTTCCAGTTTCTGAGTCCGGTTGACTAATAACAAGTGAAAAGCTAGTAGAGTTACTCACAGACGAGCCAGACCCAGCCGGAACCAAACTGACTAAGAGCTGCATTAGTGAACTTTTCTCTGAAATTTGTGAAAGAACCGAAATCCTTGTCAATCTGTTCAAGAACACCCTTTTGAGGCATGTCTCCACCACCAGGTTGCATCGACTCCCAAAAGAAATCATGGTTATAGACCTAAACAAAGAACATCATCATCAATTTTGCCTCTAGCGATGTAAAAACAAGTTAGAAAGTAAGTACCTGCGCAGCGTTGTTGAACTCGGGCAAAGGATTCCCATTGTTGTATGTTGCCTTGATAAGCTCCTCCATGGTGTATCCATAGAGTCTATCATCTTTCCTCAACTGTTTATTCAGATTGTCCACATAACCTCGATGATGCTTACCCCAATGCACTTCTAGTGTTCTTCGACTCATATATGGTTCCAAAGCATCCTTATTCAAATAACATTTCTTTGATTAAAAACCTCAACAAAATCATTTCTTTGGCTGTTTGGCATATCCCTAAGATCAAGACCAATCTACTAGCAAGAGACATACACAGTAGATTGTATATACAACTTTACCCTAAACTCACCAGACAATTCAGCCAAATTAACCAACTTCACATAATATTTTGTGCTTAATCGAGAACAGCAGATGGATTATAGAACAATACACTGAGAATCCGTATGCAGCACGAAGATAAATGTAACTACCAAAGTAAGTGTTTAAGGCTAAATTTGCACTTACGAGTGGATAAGGAGGTGTCTTTAGACCATAGTAAGCTTCAACCTTGAAACCAACTCGAGACCTAAGAGAGCATCTTCTCTGCTGGTTACTCTAAAGAATGACGAACAAACAAACAAAAAAACGAAATTTGAAAGCTTTAGTGATTCAAAGAGACAGATTCATGTGAAACAGAACGACAGTAATTTCACTGTATCATAAGGGAAAAAAAAAGGAAATCGAACCAGATTGACGAGCTTGGAGGATTTCAAACGTATACTAGAATCTGGAATTGTACAGAAACAGCTTGTCGTCACAGCAATCATTGTTCCGCTAAAATCTCACTTCCGCGTCAAACACAGAGAGAGCTTCTTCACCCCTGGGCTTATCAATCTATTTGGTTCAATCCGGTTAATGCTAAAAACCCAAAAACCTAGAAGAGTTCACTCCGGTTAACTACATTAAACCGGTAAATCGAACCGGAAAGATCAACCTGAAGCAAAAAGGGTTTTAGCAAATACTGACGATCGCACATTGTAACCGAACGAACAAAAAGCGTATATTTCTCTATCAAGCCGTGAGCTAAAAGGCTAAAACCCCTCTTCATATAGATTTCAAAGACCTTTTCCGTTTAATTCCGTTTGATTCCACTGTCGATTGAATTATCTGAATTAATCAATGGCCGGGAGGGCTGCGACATCGTCGGCGAAATGGGCGAGAGAGTTTTTCTTCAGAAGGGTCTCGTCGAATCCTCTTGGAGCGACCCGAAACTGTTCTTCGGTTCCTGGAGCTTCCTCTGCACCCAAAGTTCCTCACTTTTCCAAGAAAGTAAGTAACGTTGTTGGATTTCTTGATAAATTCATCTCATTTTTGCTTTAGTCGTATCATATTGGAATCTTATTCGCTTCAGGAATTTAGTTTAGATGAAGCTAAATACAAGAGTTCCAATTTTTGTTCTTAGCACTTTATCTGGTGTATTAGAGTTAGATCATTGATGCTATTTCATTGTACTAGTCAAAGTGTTTAACTTTGAAAATTGTTTAGGGAAGGATATTGACTGGAGCTACCATTGGTCTTGCCATAGCTGGGGGAGCTTATGTGAGTACTGCAGATGAAGCAACCTTCTGGTACTTGCTTAAATAAGTGCCCTGAAACGTTACATATCTTTTTTCTTTTGTAATCTTGTGTTAGTTAACATTGCTAAGGCTTCCTTGTAGTTAGTTACTTTGCGGTAATCACTTTGTTTTTTACCTTTTCCTTATCTTGTGTGTGTTGGACAGTGGTTGGCTATTCAACGCAACAAAGGTTGTGAATCCTTTCTTTGCTCTTCTGGATGCTGAGTTTGCGCATAAGCTGGCTGTTTCTGCTGCTGCTCGGGGGTGGGTACCTAGAGAAAAGAGGCCTGATCCAGCAATCTTGGGACTTGAAGTTTGGGGAAGAAAATTCTCAAACCCAATTGGTCTTGCTGCTGGATTTGACAAAAACGCTGAGGCTACAGAGGGGTTGCTAGGAATGGGATTTGGTTTTGTTGAGGTAGGGTCTGTAACTCCTGTTCCACAAGAAGGCAACCCGAAACCACGCATCTTCAGATTAAGCCAAGATGGGTGAGACTCTCTAATCTGTTCTTGTTTACTTACCTTTAATGATTGAAGAAGCAAGAGTTCCAACTAAAAGACTTATGTTCTCGCCCCTCCAGAGCAATCATCAATAGGTGTGGATTTAATAGCGAAGGCATTGTTGTTGTTGCAAAGCGGTTGGGTGCTCAACATGGTAAAAGAATGTTGGCGGAAACATCAGGCACTTCGTCATCTTCAGGCGAAGAAGTAAAACCAGGGGGCAAATCTGGACCTGGTATTCTTGGTGTCAACCTTGGAAAGAACAAGACGAGTGAGGATGCTGCTGCTGACTATGTCCAAGGAGTTCATAACTTGTCCCAGTATGCTGATTACTTGGTAACAAACTTCGTATTGTGATATATTGAACTTTCATTTGATCTATCTACCATAGAATTCTCTGTTCCTAATTTCCATTTCTCTTCAGGTGATCAATGTTTCATCACCCAACACTGCAGGGCTGCGCATGCTTCAGGGAAGAAAACAGTTGAAGGACCTTGTTAAGAAGGTTCAAGCTGCTCGAGATGAGATGCAATGGGGTGATGAAGGTCCTCCTCCTCTTCTCGTAAAGATTGCTCCTGATCTTTCCCGAGGAGAGCTTGAAGATATTGCAGCGGTACGTTTTACAAAAAAACGAAAACACATTCGACAGTTTCCAAGTTAATGGCTCTTACAACGTTGTATTGGTTTGTGTAGGTGGCTCTCGCTCTCCATTTGGATGGGCTGGTAAGTTATCTTTTCATATGAACTAACTTCCGTTTCATCAGTGTCGATTAGTGAAGCCTTCAAGCTGTTTAGCGTAGTGTAGCAAAAGCGTTCAAAAGTCACGCTATGCTGCAAATCAGAATGTTTTTGATGATGATAATACTATCTTTGTCTCTCCTGTAGATCATATCTAATACAACAGTCTCAAGGCCAGATCCTGTAACCAACAACCCTGTGGCAAAAGAAGCAGGTGGTTTGAGCGGGAAACCGCTCTTTACTCTCTCCACCAACATGTTGAAAGAGATGTACACTTTGACACGAGTAAGTTTTTTGCCAAAAAAAATGATGATCCAGTAGTGACTGAGGAATTAAAAACATTTCTGATTTGGGGTTTGTGGATTTTTTTCATGGTCACTTCCTTAGGGAAAGATTCCATTGATAGGCTGTGGCGGGGTTAGTAGGTAAACCTCTTTGAACATACTTCAGTCCTCAGATGCTCTAGTTGTGAGAACAAAAGAAATGATTTAAGATGATTCTTTGTGTTTTCAGTGGTGAAGATGCTTACAAGAAAATAAGAGCCGGAGCTACTCTTGTTCAGCTGTACACTGGATTCGCGTATGGAGGACCTGCCCTCATCCCACAAATAAAGGTATTCCTTTCCCATAAAGACCGATCTGTTTTTTTCAACTAGGATAGTTTAATAAGCATAGAAATTTTCTAAAAGCCAATTTTACAATGTAAAAACTCGTATTAGACCAAATTCTTGAAGCTTTTGGTATCAAAAACATCTCTCTTTGTTATAAGCACAACTAACTCTGCATGTTGACGACCTTGAGGTCAGATTGGTACTAATACTCTTGTCTTTATGTTGCAATAGGAGGAACTAGTGAGTTGCTTAGAAAGGGATGGCTTCAAGTCAATCCATGAAGCAATTGGTGCTGATCACAGATGATAAACTCAAAGAGCAATACCCAGAGGAGGGTTACCTTTTTCTTAAAACGACAACACAAAGTTGTATTTAGTTTCACTGATTCAGTTGTTTCTTTCTTCCTCAACAGTAAGATTATGGCTTTTTGTCTCTGTTCTCTCGTTTTATGGGAAACAACTAGTAACACTTTCTTGTCAATCCACTACTGTTTTTTCAAAATTACAGCACAGGTTCTTACAGCACATAAAACACAATCCGATTGAGATCATAAATCATAACATAACTGATTGGACAAAAACATTAGCTAACTCAGGATAGGTTTCAATAATAAAAGAACTAGAAAAGAAGAAATTTCACGACGTGGTTGCAGCTGATAACTGTTTAACTTTGGCCTGCAAGACCATCCCGGCTTCATCTGCCACGCTTTTCTTTTTGGCTGCGACCTGCAATGAATGAACATCATTCTTGAAGTTAGCAACTAAAATCTTGAGTAAATTATAGATGGTAAATATAGGTTCTCCAACAAAACAAAAGAGTATTGACACAATTTGGCAGTGACGCAAGATTGATGTGAACAATACTGGAGCAAAAAAAGAAGAGAGATCATAGCACTGGTCCACTAGATTCTGCTTTATACTGAAACGATACTCGTAACTACTAACAAATACAGGAACAGCGGTTCAAATGCGGAGTTTAAGTAAAGACTCTACTTAGTGTATATTATGTATGCGTGCTTGACAATGTGAAGAAAAGGACCAACCAAAGGGCTTCTTTGATTATGTTGACTGCATTCCTTAGCAGCCATAAAACTTAAAGCCCTCAACTGTTATCTACAATGGATCAGTCACTGAAAGATTCAAGTAAGAGCCTAACCCCTCGTAATAGAATCAGACTCCATTCTATATTTACTCATTTCACAACTTTGTAAAGGTTAATGAGAACAGTGGCATTCTTCTATAAAAGTATAGTTCTAACTTCTAATGCACTATAGAGCCGTATGAAAGTAAAGTGTAGGCCTTTTTTTCTCTATTTCCACCCCAGGATCAATCTAAACACCACATCAAGCATTTGAAAGTTGCCAAGAGAGTGAAATTTACCTCAAAAAGTTGGTCAAAGTTGGATTTGAGCAAGTTGATCTTCCTCTGACAATAGTCTTTTCCATCATCCATAGTTTTCTACAAAAATGCAAAAACAAAAACAAAAAAAAAAACTTGAGCTACACTAGGAACGAGCCAAATAAAACAAAATCATCATAATCCAGTTCTTATTGTGATCGCATTACCTCAATAAAGTAACCAGTGCCAATATCAACTAGAACCTTATCAGCTTCATCAAGTGTCCCAGGCACGTAGAGTGAAGCAGTGAGTGGTACAAGCATCTTCTTACCTGCAAATTTTTCAATTTTTTTTTTAATTTCAAAATCATCCAACGCTGAAAAAAAATATCAATACTGAAAGAAGAAGTAGATGCGAAATAGAAAAACCTTGAGGTCGAAGAGAGAGATCGTTGAGAGCGGCGGCGGCGGAATCGAGACGAACGGTGGCTGTACGGATGTTGTTGAGACTGTCCTGAAGAAGATTCACTTCCAGATCCGCTTGTTCCTTCAAAGCTTTCAGCTGATCGATTCCCATCTTCTCCATCTCTCCTCTCGATGATGACGACGCCATTCTTTCTCTCTTTCTCTTTCTCTTTCTCTTTCTCACAGTCGCGTCTGCGAATCGCTGAAACTCTATTTTTTTGTCAAAAGCTTGGAGACGACGAACAAAGTCTGGCCCGTTAAGTGGAGTCAATGAAGTATTCAGGCCCATATAGACCCATTTTAGCCGTTTCTAACATTTTCCGAGGCTTTATATATGATTAAAGAAAATATTAGGGGAGGTATTGGTTTAGGATTTAGAAAGAATTTTAATGACTTTAAAAGTTAGGTAAAATATGTTGTTATTCAATCAAGACTTTTAAAAACTCTTTAAAAATTTGGTGTTATTGGTTGTGGATTTGTAAAAAGTTATTCTTGATAAATCTAGTGTTATTGGATTAAGAGTTTTATAAAGTCATTAAAAGTTTTATATTATTCAAGTAAAACAAAAGAATCTTAGATTGTTAATAGAAATTTTATGTTATTGGTTTAAGTTTTTATATCATTTCCTTCATAACAAAAGTCATGAAAAATCTTTCATAAAATAGAAAGATTTTACAAGATTAGAAAAAACAAATCATCAAGATTTTAAAAAACTTCCTAAACAATCTCTTAGAATCCTTCATTTTTAACTTCCAATTTTCTATGATTCTAACAATCAGCAAGAACATAAAGTCATTAAAATTCTTTCTAAATCATAAACCAATACCTCCCCCTTAGTATGTGTTCTACCCTGATTCATTTTAATTCAATACAAAATTATAAATATTCACTGATTAAAATTTAATATATTTTTTTTAATAACATCATAATTTATAAGAAAAAAAACTGGGGAAGACAAATAGAGATTTTCTTTTACACACAAGAAAAAAGATTAATATATAATTTCGGTTAATCAATGGATTTACCAAAACTTTTTTTGTTCAAATTTTTTAGGGGTGATATAGATAAAATTTATTAAATATAATTTATTATGATAAAATTTTTACACAGATAATTTGAAAATAAAACTAACATAGCTTACAACAAATCCAAAACTACATAATATTAATTAAGGATATGTAGATTATATCCTTGAATTTTGAGACATTCGGATCCAAATTCATGAAACATCTAATTTGAAACCAGATCTAACAATATTCACGGATATTTGAATCCACAAATAACTAAAAATGTTAAAGCTATAATAAATTTTCAAATTACCCGAAACCGTATCTGAAAGTTCTGGATAACCTAATTTTTGAATCGGATATTTTGCTCACCCCTAATTTTAACAGCGTAAATTCTAGTTTAACTTCCTTTTTTCAAACTTCTACAGTATTTGCATTTAGCAAATAGAAAAAAAAACAAATAACAATCATATACATCAAAATTGAAACTTCCATACAGATTATTATTTACAACCAAACAACAAATGTAACCGGTTGAAATAATTAATTAGTTGCATAGTTTTACATTAGTAACTAAACAAATAAGATGTAAAAATGTGTTTCTTAATTAGTTGAAAATGAACAAACTATATATCTTGATAATATTTCTTGCCCCATTTTTTGATATGATATCGGATTTGTAAATCAAATTGTGACACTAATGTGTGTTTAGAGTTTAGACATCAAATATTCTGAAAAATAAAGATTAAAAATGAAAGCATTTGACAGTAGTACATTTAAAACACGGCACTAGTAGAGCTGGTAGAGTGAGGTGAATGAGAGGCCATTTACTTACATGTGTCGGTCCAAAATGCGATATATGTATATGAGAAATATTAATACTCGTACAGTATATGAATTTATATGCCAGCCTATAAAAATATTTTTTTTCGGGTAGAAAAGATCAAAAAAATGGGACCATATCATCAATTATTGGGGTTGGGGTCATTTAGATGATTTGACAATAAAAAGGTACGGACGTTTTTATTTTTTTATACGAGTCGATGATCACTAAGATCCCCCACCTCATTATTATTTGCATTAGTGTTAATTACTAGTACTACTAATTAAAGAAATAACAAAACACCAACTTTTTGTTAACATCTTTCCATTAATGGATTATTTTTTTTGATGGCGAAATTTGTTTGATTCTTTGATTGGTTAGTGCGACCTAAATAGTCTAACAAACATATCTAATCACGTTGACAAATTTTTCATCAAATATAATTGTAATAATAAATAAATTCTGAATTTAATACATTACTCAGCAGATATAGCTAGGATCGAGCATATGAAACCACTAAACTAAATAATGATCTACCGCATTAGTTATCATTATCTTTACTTTGAGTCTATATATGTTTTTTTGCATAAGTTTACTATTTCAGTTCAGGGCTTAAAAGTTAAAACCCACTATTACGATTTACAATACATACAGTATTTTTTTTTTGTTGCCAAAAAATCAAAATAAACATAAAGCTAATCGTCTGGTGATGTATATATAAACATCTGAAGTCATATTCACATATGGTTTTAACAGTGAATTAATCTTTCTCTGACTAACGTGACAAACGAAACTTTCAAAAGGCACAAAAAAGGCAACAAAATTGAAGAATTCAGAATTTCAGACACAACTGGTTAAGTCGTCTTTTCATATTTTTTTTTTTCAGACACAACTGGTTTGTCTTTTTTTTTATCCTCTGTTCTCGCATTTAAATCAAGACGCGAAACCCAAAGAAAAAACAAAAAAAAACCTCTCAAAATCCACAACACATAACATGGATTATAAAATGGTTCACTTCAAATTCATAATCATCTAGTTCGATTTCAACGAAACAATCACACTCACATAAAAAATGCTATAGTCTAGCAAATAAATGCAGAGAAAAGAAGGAACAATAATGAAGTCGAAAACATTTATTAAAAATATATAAACTGTGGTTTAACAGCTTACGCCAAATGCTTCACCACAATTGTAAACACATCATTACACAAATTAGCACCAAACACATAATATATCTGGAATTTAACGACGGCTCTGTTTCGCCGGAAAACAAACCAGACAGAACAACAACAACAACAACAACAACAACAAAAGGACAAAACGAAACCTCCGCGGTTTCTGAAATTTTCCCTTTTGTTCTAAACAAAAGTAATCTTCCTCCAAAAAAAAACATTCTTAAACCCTAATTTAACCCTAATCAAAAAAACAATACTTAAGGCTAAACGATACTCTCAAATCACTTGACGAAGATTCTGAAACAAAATCAATCTTCAAGAACACACACAACAAATGACGAATAAGATAAATAAATATTTATATATATATATATACCAAATTAGCCCTCGAAACCTACTAAAAGGGGCTTAACTTGTTAAACAAACACCATCAACGTGGATCTTCATCTCTTCGACCCGACCCAGGAGATCCACCGGATAAAGAAGCAAGCAAATTAAGATGACCCGGAAGATAATTCCCAACTCTAGCAGCTGAAGCTTCACCCATTGCAGCTTGTTGTTGTTGTTGCTGATGATGATGAACAAACAAAGGTTGTTGATGATGATGATGATGATGTTGTTGTTGTAAAAACATCTCTTGTACTGGAGCTCCTCCTCCTGTAAAGCTCCAAACTTGTCCAAAATCAGGCCTCGCCGGAACAGCCCAGAACCCAGCTGGCGTCGTCGTCGTAAAGCTCTCATCTTTACCACCGGAACTATTATTATTATTGTGATTATGATTATCCTCATCAGCTCTGACACGTTTCCCAAGTATAAACGGTGAAGAGGAACCAAGTAAAGTGGTGGGTTTATGATCAAGAAGAGAGGAAGACAAAGAAGTAGAATTGTTGGATCCACGGATTGAGACAGAAGCAGTAGAGAAACTAGCAGGAGTTGTACCAGTTCCTGTCGCAGCTATAATAGAAGGCTCAGCTTGACGAAGTAACCATTCAATAGTTTGACCATCTGATTTGTGACCAAGCTCTCTTGTTAGCTGAAACACACGAGCTGCGCATATAATAGGCATACGGATCCTTCTCCCTCTTCCATCGACTTTGCTGTGTCGATCTTTCGCAGGTGGTTTCTTCACCACGACTGAAGAAGACTGTTGTTGCTGTTCGATTAAAGCTGATCCGTTTGATGATGAGGAGATCATAACTCCGTTGTTGTTGTTGTTGTGAATAGACATGGTTTGGTTGCGATCTGGGGTTGTTCTTCTCTCTTTTAGTATTATAATTTTTTGTACTTAACAGTGAGAGAAGAAGCAAATGATTGAGGAGGAGGAGGGAGGGAGCTGGTGGAGACAGGGAAGGAGAAGCACATGGGTGTGGTGGGTCCTTTTTTTTTTAACACAGCTCACCATCTCTTACTTTTTTTTTTTTTTTTTCTTTTTTGAGGGGACATTTTAGAGTTTTTTGTCCCGACGCGGTGGAGTGCACTCGCGTTATACACTTCCGGTGAAGAAGGAGGTCGCGTAGGGACCACGCTCCGGCAGGAGAATTTAACACTGGGAGGGGGGAGGGTAGGGTCTTCGGTCCTCCGGTTTCTGCTACGTGCATTTAATGAGACGTTTATCCATCCCACGTCACCTATTCACTACTAATTTTTACCTTTTTCTATTGAGTTTATTTTTTTAAAAATGTAACTACATCTTGTTTTGGTGGTTGATTTTGAAACAATATGTATAGTTTTATATCGATGACATGATATTGGTACAAATCAATATAGACCACATTATGTTACATGTAAAAAAAACTAAACTACGTACTATGCTGACCATTGTATCGTTTTTTAGATGAAGTTAACTATATCATCGTTTTCGGGACAACAAATTTTTACTGTTTTCGTAATTGAAAATTGAAACTACTAAAACGGCATACAGTAAAGAGATTTAATCTAAATACACACTAAAAAATAAATAAAAATCTGGGGACGACTAATCTGGTTATTAGTCTTTTAGACTTTTTAGCTAATGTGAACATTTCTTTTGTACTTGCGTGAAAATTAATCTTTTGTAAGAAGAAAAAAAAAGTTGTTTTCGTATAAGAATTGAAAAAGATTGAACAGGGGACAAATCAGTGAGGTAATTGATTGGGTAAGTAGACTTTGACATCAAAACTTATTTAAGTTATATAAAGCTTTTTGGTTCTTTTATTTATTTATGTTTGGCAATAATTTTTGCCACCATTATGAAACTCTCCACTCTCCAGTATCACGTGTTTTACGTGAAATGACAGAAATCGAAAGCTCTCAGATTATTCAAAATTCCTCTGTCGTCGACACCGGAATTAAAATTACATATACCTATGAATTCAATTAGTTTTTTTTTGTTAAAAGTATTCAATTTTATAAATAAGTGTCTAATGGGCTATTTCTGGATTCATGCCTATTATATTCTCCATAAAACTTAAACTAAATATATCAAACCAAGTAAAACCGTAAATCTAAATTGACATGGGTATTGAGTGTAGGTTTGGGATTAATATCCATATCTGCGGATATGTGTATTCATATTTGGTATCCATTTCAAAAGAAAATATCCAGCCAAATAAATATAAATATGGTCATTAAAATGATGGATAAAACAGATATAAATAATGCTAAATTTTAAATTAGATATCTGTTTTTTTTGGGATATCCGGTATTTATATATAGATATCCAGTATTTTAGTCTAATATATATATATATATATATTTTATTTATTTATTTATTTACAGATATTCTGAAATTTCTGGATACAGATAATAAATTACATATGAAAGGGATGTGAATATCCCAAAAGAAACTGGTTAACAGGTCCAGTAAGGTCCATAATTGTTTGCATTAAAGTAACTATAAATTTGCATCAGTTGGAGAAACTTGCTATATTAGAAACATTACCCACCATATCATATCATGTCAAAAACGTATAGTTTTGTGTTAAACGTGTTAGCATCTTTTGCTATATAAATTATATAGTTTTGTATCCTGTATTATATAGTTCCGTAGATTTGTTCATTACAATATTGAATATACTAATAATTTTGACCGACGACATCCCAATACGTATATTTGTATGTATTAAAGAACATTAATGTAGTCATTGTGCTATACTTACGTTAACCTTTGTATTCACTTCATCCCCTCTCAACCAATCAAAATTAACTATTTAATATTTTATTTAAAAATAAATCAAAATTAAATTAAAAAACAAAACAAATTAAGGAAACAAATTATGTATACTTTTATTTAATAAAGGTTAAATATTGACTTGGTTTAGATTTTACAATTAAACCAGTTTATATATCGGTTTGGGTTTATTAATGAGAATTAGGGTTTAGATTTTATAATTAGAACAAAATTATATATCAGTTTGGGTTTACAAATGTGATAGTTAGGGTTTAGATTTTACAATTAGAACGAAATTATATGTCGGTTTGGGTTTACAAATGTGATGGTTAGGGTTTAGATTATACAATTAGAACGAAATTAGATGTCAGTTTGGGTTTACAAATGTGATGGTTAGAGTTTAGATTTTACAATTAGAACAAAATTATATCTCGGTTTGAGTTTATAAAACAACAGTTTAAGTTTTTAATTTTCTAATAATGTATACATATTTTATTTCTTTATTTTATAAGAAAGCGAAGGAAGAGGAGTGAACCAAGTATGTCTCGCTTGATTTTGACATTGAAAATAAGTGGATTAGTCCACTTTGCAGATACGCAAGATTTGCTATGTCATTAGGGCATCTCCATCAATGTATTTTAAGAAAGTTACTTAAAAAGAAATTTATTATAAATTTTGAAAAAAAGTTATCTCAAGAACTCCATAAAAAACTATAAAATTTGATGAGTCCATTGATAGTTGCTAAACATGGGGTCTTTAATTTATTTTGTTCAAAAGAAAGAAATGATGTGAAGTTGCTCATACTAGTGAATACACATCGAATGAGACTACACTTAGTCTCGTCCCCTCGTTGAGATCTTTTTCTCATATATCGTTGTAACAATTAATTTATTTATGACTTATGCACCGAACACTAACATTATTTTTTTTTAATTATTGTCATTCTCGTCGTACCCTCTCTAATACAATGCAAAATATACAATCATGAGCGACGTGTCCTCATGTCGGCATTTTCATTAAAAAATGGTCAGGGTGTACCTTTAAACTTGAAACCCAATCCAACACAAAGGCTGTGGGAGTACCAATAGCTACATTACAATCCAATAAGCGTTTTGTCATCAAGAAGTTTTTTAAAATCCTACCACATCTTTAAATTCCAAAAATCTTGACCAAAAGCTCATCAACTAAAAAACATGAGCATCATCATCGCCATCATCGCCATCATCATCATTATGACTATACTTCCCCCAGTATCTATGTTCTTTCCACACTTTCTCCATCTCCTCAATTGGGACTCCTTTTGTCTCCGGCAACAACAAGTAAATGAAAATGGTCATGATCACGACCATGACTGCGAAGAAGAAGAACAGACCAAACTTCATGTGGCAAAGCATCGTCAAAAAGAATTGTCCAATGAAGAAAGTGAAGAACATGTTCACCGAGACGTTTAACGATTGTCCTGCCGACCTAATCTCCAATGGACATATCTCACTAGGCACTAACCACCCCAAGGGTCCCCACGACCACGCGAAACCGGCCACGTAGATGCAGATCAATGCCAAGATTATATCCGCATCAATCTTTGATAACGTTCCTTCCCCGTTAAGTCCAAATCTCCATCCGATCATCGACCCAACCGCGACCTGAAACCAAAGGAAAACAAATCATTGTTGTCACTGTAATATGCTTTTTTGAAAGCAGAACATGAAGTAGGATGCTCTGTTTTGGAAAACAGAGCACTTTCAATGTTTTAGTGCTTGTACGCACCTGCGTCAACATCATCTGAATACCGCCTTCAAAAAACAAAACTCTGCGTCCGAATCTGTCGACGGAGTAGATGGAGACAATGGTGGAAAGGACATTGACGAGACCGGTGATGACCGCGGATATAAGAGAGGCGTCACTTCCGAAACCGATGGTCTTAAACAGAACAGGTGCGTAGAACATAATGACGTTGATCCCGGTTAGCTGCTGGAAGAACGGGATGAAGGTACATAACGTTAGCTGTGGTCGATAACCAGCTTGCATTATGTTCGTCCATGGGTGCTTAACTCTCTTGGCCGACTCACTCGCGTTGCAAAGATCATTAAACTCATGCTCCACCTCCATGGTTCCTCTGATCTTCTGAAGCATCTCCTTGGCCTTTTCTTTTTTCCCACGTACAAGGATTGAGTTTGGCGTGTCTGGCAAGAAAAGGCATCCGAAAAGCATCATAACTGCAGGAACACCAGCTAAACCGAGAGAGAGTCTCCACCCGATCCCGTTCTTGAGCTTTGGGGTTGCGTAGTTGACAAGGTTCGCTGCTAAGATCCCAATCGTGATTGCTAATTGGAAAAAATTGTTGAGAGCTCCTCTAATCTTAGCAGGAGCCATCTCAGAGAGGTAAAGAGGAACAGATTGGTTAGTGAATCCGACACCTACACCGAGAAATAACCTCCCGATGATTAACATCTCGAGGTTGATAGCGAAACCATTGAGAAGAGCTCCGGCGAGAAAAGTGAGACTCCCGATCGTCATCGACACCTTCCGTCCAAAAAGCCTTGTGATAGTTGAAGCAAGGAAAGATGCAAATAATGCAGCAAGGTAAAGAGAAGAGGTGAAGAGAGTTAGAAGCTCATTGTCGTATTTGCAGTACTCTGTTTCACGCCCTGTTTGTTTCCGCATTTGACGAAGCACGTCAGGGAAGAATCTCCTTAGAAACTCCTCCATTGATGTCACTCCTCCTGAAAAAACATTGAGAAGAATCATAGAGAATGGATAGAGAGGAGAAAACAGGTTTACTTAGGAGGCAAGAAACAAACCTGAGATACCAATGTCGTAACCGAAGAGAAGACCACCCATTGCAGCTACAATGCAGGTAATCACGACAAAGGCGGTTACACGGCCTTCTTTGTAGTCTCATCCATGGCCACTATCGCCTATAAAAGCTCCTCCTGCCATATTTTTTTAGACGATCCGCAACTTTGTTTTTGGGCTTTAGATGATGATGATGGTTGTTGGGGCGATCAAGAACTCAAGTCTTATCTCGTTGTAATGAATACAACGTGATGATGAGGAAGACGAAGAACGAGAAGAAGAAGAAGAACAAGTTTCTTGTTCTGAAACATGTTTCTTGGCTTCTTGATCGTTCTTGCAAGCCTCCGTAAGATCGTTCTTCCAAGAATTGTTGGAACCTTTTTTTTCAATCTTGGCTGAGTTTTTATAAGAGTTACTTTCGGGCATTATGATCCACTCTATCAAAATCCGTATAATCTATTTACAGTCAAACTATATATATAATTCGGAGCTGCAGATTTTTTTTTATTTTTTTTATTTTATTTTTTGCTGCGAATAATCTAAGAATAGTTTTGCTCAACTTTATCTTTTTTCACTCTGTCTTTTAACCGATCAGATAAAATTTATGATATATTATAACAGTACATTGAGCTGACCTGGTCATCTAAATTTACATTCACAAACATATATAGTTTGGAACACATGCGTTTACAAAACAGTTGGTCGCTAGTTGGAATACTATATATATGTATGATAATGATGAATAAAAATTATAACCAAAGACCACTGTGCTTCTCAAGTAAATTGTACTTCAAACAAGGTTTTATGGCCACACAAAACAGACAACAAAAGAAGGCATTGGCTAACATCAAAATATAGGGTAATTAATAAAAGTTCATTAAGTTGTCCCCAGAAAGAAAGAGAAGATGTATTGAGGATTAATTAGATTAATCACTCTTTGGGAGCTGGATCGTTTTGAAGATTAGGCTGAGCTAGCTGGAGATGGTAATTTGGATCAATCTCTGAAGGAAGCTGTGTAGCAAGCTGAAGAAGACTGTTTGGTTGTTGTTGTTGCTGCTGATGATCATTGTTATAGTACTGAAGCTGTTCTAGAAACTGTACATACTCCCCTGGTTTGGTCTCTATCCCAGCTTGTTGAAACTCAATCGCTGCACGATGCTCATGTAGCTGCAATAAAAGAACTTAGTATATACGGAAAAATATCATTCAATCGAAAATGTGAAAACATTATCTATAGTAACCAAACTTACCCAACGGCACATGTTATCGTTATCTTCTTCTAACATCCGCTTCTGATCATATATATATATATATACAGACATGGTAATGATTATTAAACCAGCGGTTTCATAAGATTATTAGAGGAAATTAGTAAAAAAAAAACAAAAAAAGAGTGATTAGAGAGTGACCTTTCTGCTTAGATTCTCCAACTGTTGCTGCATCAACTCATTCTTCATTATATTAAAGCAGAAATAAAACAAAAGTGTAATCAATTTAGCTTTAAGAGGACATGTATTGATATGAACATATATTGCATTTACCTTACGCTCACGGACTTTGAGGACAGAATGTTCCAGCTGTCGCTCGAGTCCGTCAAGCTCATGAGGAGGAATGGAGGCTAAGTCATGTCCTTGATATGGACGCAGATGGAGCTCAAGGTTACATATCTCTCTTCTTAGTGCTTCCATCTCATGGTACAATTGCGCCTACACACACAAGTTAACACATGTACATTAGTGTATTATATGCTTTTCTTTGTCAATCGGTAACACAATGACAACGAAATAAGTATATCTTTACATATATATACCTGGTCGTCCTGATGATCAGGAAGTCGCAATCCATTGGTCTGCAAGTATCGATCAATGAGCTGAGGCATCCTATATTCAAAATAAAGTGTGATCAAATTAGTATCTCTTTAATGTTACAAAAACATTAAGACTTCAATAATCAGTGAAGTAAAATGTACAAAACTCTAATAACAAATATTTAATACATTGATTAAAATAAAATAAATTTAAAGGCGTTCTCCTCACTCACTTTTCTTTTGTTTTCTGGTTCATGCTTAGATCTAATTAACATATCTTTATAATTGT
>NC_025697.1:10631193-10639507 GCF_000633955.1 Camelina sativa | reverse complement strand
CTGATGATCATTGTTATAGTACTGAAGCTGTTCTAGAAACTGTACATACTCCCCTGGTTTGGTCTCTATCCCAGCTTGTTGAAACTCAATCGCTGCACGATGCTCATGTAGCTGCAATAAAAGAACTTAGTATATACGGAAAAATATCATTCAATCGAAAATGTGAAAACATTATCTATAGTAACCAAACTTACCCAACGGCACATGTTATCGTTATCTTCTTCTAACATCCGCTTCTGATCATATATATATATATATACAGACATGGTAATGATTATTAAACCAGCGGTTTCATAAGATTATTAGAGGAAATTAGTAAAAAAAAAACAAAAAAAGAGTGATTAGAGAGTGACCTTTCTGCTTAGATTCTCCAACTGTTGCTGCATCAACTCATTCTTCATTATATTAAAGCAGAAATAAAACAAAAGTGTAATCAATTTAGCTTTAAGAGGACATGTATTGATATGAACATATATTGCATTTACCTTACGCTCACGGACTTTGAGGACAGAATGTTCCAGCTGTCGCTCGAGTCCGTCAAGCTCATGAGGAGGAATGGAGGCTAAGTCATGTCCTTGATATGGACGCAGATGGAGCTCAAGGTTACATATCTCTCTTCTTAGTGCTTCCATCTCATGGTACAATTGCGCCTACACACACAAGTTAACACATGTACATTAGTGTATTATATGCTTTTCTTTGTCAATCGGTAACACAATGACAACGAAATAAGTATATCTTTACATATATATACCTGGTCGTCCTGATGATCAGGAAGTCGCAATCCATTGGTCTGCAAGTATCGATCAATGAGCTGAGGCATCCTATATTCAAAATAAAGTGTGATCAAATTAGTATCTCTTTAATGTTACAAAAACATTAAGACTTCAATAATCAGTGAAGTAAAATGTACAAAACTCTAATAACAAATATTTAATACATTGATTAAAATAAAATAAATTTAAAGGCGTTCTCCTCACTCACTTTTCTTTTGTTTTCTGGTTCATGCTTAGATCTAATTAACATATCTTTATAATTGTACTTAAACTCGAATCATTAACATAATTACTTTGAGATATAGGTATACACATTATACTAGATATAATAGGGATATTAATTAATATGAAAAAAAGCAAATTGAAAAAAAAATGTCAAATGTTTGCAGAAAGACCTCTTTGTTTGGCAGCTGTAAGAAATATAGAATTTGACCCCTATGTATTAAATATGATAAGATACATGCATGCTACACATATGTACAAAATAAATACTCCAAGAACAAAAATATTGGATCAAAGATTCTTAACTTCTGGGACAAATTAAAAATGTAAAACAGACTCATGACACCTGCTACTTCAGAAACTAATGATGAAAACTGTCTGTTCACAAGCATGAGCTATATCATGTATCTCAGCTCATATCCTCATTAATTAGATGAATATATACATACACATGTATATGTATCGATCTCTGAAACCCTAATTTGAAGAAATTGGAAGAAGAAGAAGAAGAAGAAGAAGAAAGAAGAAGTAAACCGTACTTGTTGTTTTCAGAGCAGAACTCGGAGAGCTTTCCGGTGGCCGAGAAGACTATGAGACCGATGTGAGCGTCACAGAGAATAGCGAGCTCACGAGTCTTCTTGATAAGACCATTTCTTCTCTTGGAGAAGGTCACTTGCCTCGCTGTCTGATTCTCTATCTTCTTTATCTCTATCTTCCCTCTTCCCATCACTCTCTTCTTTCTCTTATTACTCCCTCCCTCTTCCTCCTGATTCAAATATATATATGAAAGCTAGATCAACTTAAAAGAAACCCTAATTATCTACAAAACCCAAAACAAAACAAAAAAGTCCGAAACCCTAGAATTAGTTAATTACAGGATTCATTTTCAAGGAAGATGGTGTTTGATTCTTGAATCTTGATGTATGAATTGGAGAGGAGATAGAGAGAGAAAAGAGTATATGTGAAAGAGCTAGTGAGAAATATATATATATATATATAGAGAGAGAGAGAGATAGCTAGTGAGATAAAGGGAAAATTTATAAGAGAGTGTTGCTAAAAGTACTTTTTGTTGGAGCTGTGTTCTTGGGGATCTGGAAATGGAGATCAGTGTATATTGAGGTTGGATGAAGGTGAGAGATATAATGGGGAAGAATATACTTAATTACACTTTCTCTTTTCTGTATACAATTCTTGTGTGTGGCGTGTAGTCTTAACTCACCATCTTCTATCCACTAATTATTTTATCTTTCTCTCCTTTCTTACAATAATATTTCTGTCAAGTGCAAAAAGTGGCTTACCTATTTGTAATATATATCCCTTACCAAAAAAAAAATTGTCATATATATCAACATTTTTTTTGTTATAGTAGGGTTTCAAATGTTAATGCGTTATGCGGTAAACGTATATTGGTAACCCGTTAATGTTCAGCATTCTACAACTAGTGCGCTTTAATTTGCACAATTAACCTAATATATATATTGTTACACTTTGTCCTATCTCATTATCTTACAGTGAATTGCAAGGTTTTAGTTCTTAAGATATTATTTTCAGTCTCTTTGCAATTTGTCTTTTGAAATAATTTAAATATAAACGTACACAATTAACTCGTTTAATATAAGTTTCTGTAATTAAAAGGAAAAAAAAAACTATATCCTTGTGAGATTTTAATGTTTTACTATACCCAACATTTATAGATAATATAAGTTAAGGCATCTTAACTTTGTTTTAGTTTTGACGAAAAGTTATCAAAAATTAAAATATAACATAAAATGTCGAATTACTAATTAGATAAGACATGTAATGGCAGTGATCGGTAATTTATTTAGCAAAGAATATCCTTTTTAGTAAAATCTCCAACCACTAATTTCTTTGAGCTGCCATGCATGACGTAATTCGGAGAAAACCCGAAAATGGAAATTTAATGAAAAATGTTTTAAGGAAAACAAAGTTACTAAAAAAGGAACAAAGCAAAAGAGAGAGAGAGAGAGTAGCCAAATGAGATAGGACAAAGTGTAACAATACTTGAAAGTGACTTTTTTTTTTCTTACCCACCTCCTCTGCCATATTCATCATTAAGATAAAAGCCCTCTCGTTGATTGTATTTCTATAGTTATACCATCAATTTATTTAAGGTATATATCTAGCTAAATTATTTGTTATAAAGTATAGTTCCTTTTTTCTGCGAGTCAAAATTTGTTAGCCAAAATCAAATATCAAATTTGAGATTGCAATTCAGAATCTATATATATGTTTACATGGATTTTGTATATAATTTCAATTTCATTAATAAACTGGTTACAAAACGGAGAAGATAACAAGAAAGGAGCGCATGTGTCTCTATACAGCTACATCTACATGCATCACCACACAAGGCAAAGGTAATAAAAACTGTAGTGGGTATATATATTGAGTTTCTAATATAGTATATATTTTTATAGGATGACTTGAATCTTTTTCTTGTACTATATATATAGCTAATATCTCGAACATTAAAATTCTGAAAAAGGAACACTGGCATCTCTCTCTATATATGTTCTCAAAGTTTCTGACAATACTATATATAAAGTAATTAGTTCCTATATATAAATATACACAATTGAATCATTTTGTGACATGTTTGTAAATTGTAACAAATTAATATGTCAAATTAAGGAAACCATATAGCCTATTAACGAATAAATATAGTGACAAAGTCATTATATATAACTAGATAATTCGCGTAGACAATTTAACTACATCATATGACAATATTGGAAAATTCCTTGGAAAGTGGAACCGTGATGAACGAATATATACAATTATGTTATATACTACCAATCCGGTTTAAATTTCTAACGTAAAGTCTTTTCCTTTGAATTTTTTGGGGGTCACAGGATTTTTAAGGAAGCAGAGAGAGTTATGGTCAGTCGTCGCATCTGTTCTGTCAGAAGGACTCACAAGAAACATGTTCTGCTATCTAAATAGGAAACTAATGATCAAAGAGGAACAGTTGGGGGGTCCAAGACTAGTTTCGTCACTTCGACTATCCCACTCTTCTGTTCTGCTGCCACTACGTATGTTATATGGCTTTGTCTACCACACAAATAAATTACGTATTAGTTTTGCCTAACAAAATGATAAATGTTTCGGTTTTTCTTTGAGAGGCTTACGCGAACTTATTACACAGATTGAGTAAAACGTATGACAAAGTGCATAATTGTAATGTGACGGATCGTCTGACGTATGCGTCTTTATGTGAATCAGTGATAACCACTGATTAGTATTATTAATTAATGACAACCTCTGCATGGATTACCATTGATTATTGTAGGACCCAATTAGAGATTAGACCTCTTTGCTTTTATTAAGTGTTCATTCACACTGTCAATTGTTTTCCTATTATAATACAACTTTTTATGAATCTTCTTCATATTACGAAACTTACCAAACTTTATTTCGATTAGCTGTCATCTTTTTTTTTTTGGGGGTTAGTTGTTATTAAAGTGAAATAGATTGTCATTAATATTTTGTAAAAGATATTGTCGAAGTAGACAAAGATACAATTGATTCAAGATATTGTTTCATATAATTTTCAAAACTATGTTTAATAAGAAATTTCCGAAAGAATTTTTTTGGGTTCACCACTCTTATTCATCTCCTCTTAATTAACCAATCAAAATACAACAAATTGTTATGTCATATCATATTTATAAAATAAATCAAAATTAAAATAAAAAAATAAAACAAGTTAAAAAAACCAATTATGTAGATTTTTTATTAAGGAAATTATGTTGGTTAGGTTTAGAAAATAATGATTAGAGTTTAGTTTTTACAATTAAACGAAATCATATGTCGGTTTGGGTTTACAAAAAAGTGGTTAGAGTTTAGTTTTTACAATTAAACAAAATTATATGTCGGTTTGGGTTTACAAAAGAGTGGTTAGAGTTTAGAGTTTAGATTTTACAATTAAATGAAATTATATGTCGGTTTGGGTTTACAAAATAGTGGTTAGGGTTTAGATTTTAAAATTAAGCAAAATTATATGTTGGTTTGGGTTTATAAAATAGTGGTTAGGGTTTAGATTTTAAAATTAATCAAAATTATATGTTGGTTTGAGTTTATAAAATAGTGGTTAGGGTTTAGATTATACAATTAAAAAATTATATTTTAATTTGAGCTTATATAAAAAGAGTGATTTGGGTTTAGATGTTATAATTTAAAACTATAATATAACATTTAGAATTAATAATTTTAAAATTAATTGATATACAGAATTAGAATTTATTTCCTTAATCAATAAACTAAAAGAGGTGAATAAGAAGGGTGAACCCAAGAATTGTCCTTTATGAAACTGATCTATTCATTCTTCTCATTTTCTTCTTTGTTTTTGTAATTTAATTTATCAAAAACAAAGACAACAAAAATAGAGAGGCTAAATTTCAATAAACTGACAAATAGAATGTCATATAGAAAAGACTCTATTTCTCTCTGCAATAATCATTTTGTGGGAGAAAACATCCCTAAAAATGTTCATCAATGGTAACGGATTATTTCCCTTTCTCTCTTCTATTTTTCGGCCAACTGTTGTTATTAGGGGAGGTTGGTTCCTGAATCATCTCAATCGTATTACGATATTTATGTAGTTTCACTTCAAAAGACCTCTTTCTTGGAAAATCTCAAACATCGCCGCGCCAATCTTAGCCGGTGACTCAACCACCTTAACTCCAGCGTCTCTTAAGCTCTTTATCTTGTCTTGAGCCGTGCCCTTACCTCCAGAAACAATGGCTTCATCGACCCCAAATAAAAAGACAATACAAGATTTAAGCCCGGGTTCAAGTGGGAAACAGTGAATGAATGAAAAAGAGCTGAGTAAAGTTCATTTACCTCCCGCGTGACCCATTCGTCGCCCGGGTGGTGCAGTAAGTCCAGCAATGAAAGCAACTACAGGCTTGTCTGTACCACTTTCCTGTTTGTTTGAAAACCAGTATGGTTATACTCTTGATCATCTAAAAATGACAACCCTTGATTCTTAGAAAAGATGCATTGCGGTTACCTTTATCAAAGCAGCGGNTGGTTTGGGTTTATAAAATAGTGGTTAGGGTTTAGATTTTAAAATTAATCAAAATTATATGTTGGTTTGAGTTTATAAAATAGTGGTTAGGGTTTAGATTATACAATTAAAAAATTATATTTTAATTTGAGCTTATATAAAAAGAGTGATTTGGGTTTAGATGTTATAATTTAAAACTATAATATAACATTTAGAATTAATAATTTTAAAATTAATTGATATACAGAATTAGAATTTATTTCCTTAATCAATAAACTAAAAGAGGTGAATAAGAAGGGTGAACCCAAGAATTGTCCTTTATGAAACTGATCTATTCATTCTTCTCATTTTCTTCTTTGTTTTTGTAATTTAATTTATCAAAAACAAAGACAACAAAAATAGAGAGGCTAAATTTCAATAAACTGACAAATAGAATGTCATATAGAAAAGACTCTATTTCTCTCTGCAATAATCATTTTGTGGGAGAAAACATCCCTAAAAATGTTCATCAATGGTAACGGATTATTTCCCTTTCTCTCTTCTATTTTTCGGCCAACTGTTGTTATTAGGGGAGGTTGGTTCCTGAATCATCTCAATCGTATTACGATATTTATGTAGTTTCACTTCAAAAGACCTCTTTCTTGGAAAATCTCAAACATCGCCGCGCCAATCTTAGCCGGTGACTCAACCACCTTAACTCCAGCGTCTCTTAAGCTCTTTATCTTGTCTTGAGCCGTGCCCTTACCTCCAGAAACAATGGCTTCATCGACCCCAAATAAAAAGACAATACAAGATTTAAGCCCGGGTTCAAGTGGGAAACAGTGAATGAATGAAAAAGAGCTGAGTAAAGTTCATTTACCTCCCGCGTGACCCATTCGTCGCCCGGGTGGTGCAGTAAGTCCAGCAATGAAAGCAACTACAGGCTTGTCTGTACCACTTTCCTGTTTGTTTGAAAACCAGTATGGTTATACTCTTGATCATCTAAAAATGACAACCCTTGATTCTTAGAAAAGATGCATTGCGGTTACCTTTATCAAAGCAGCGGCATCTTCTTCTGCAGTACCACCGATTTCTCCAATGAGAATGATACCTGAAAGGAAGTCAATAATTTCTTAGTTGCAAAACCAATGCTGGATTCTCTTTCACTAATCTCTAAAACAGAGGGAGATGGGTGAATCAACAAGTAAAGGCTGCAATATTCACAACAACTTGAGTCTGTTACTGCAAACGAATCACTTTCTTCTACATACTAAATAACTAGTATTAGCCTATTAGGTAAGTACCAGTTAGGTAAGTACTGGTTATCTACTACATATCAAATGTACTGACCTATAGGAAACAACTAGACAAATGGGAAAAGATTATAAGATGTATGAAATGAAAAAGTTCGATTATGGTGACCAGAAACTGAGACCTTCTGTTTGAGGGTCGACGAAGAACTTCTCCAAGCAGTCAACAAAATTTGTGCCGTTAAAAGGATCCCCACCAATTCCTACACACGTAGATTGCCCCAAACCTACTGCAGTAGTTTGGAAAACCTGCATATGAAAGATTAACCAAAAAGCAACCATTAGATATTATACTTAATATAAATAGGTCTTCCAGTAATCCAAACTCATCAAAAAGCTAATAAACAAACAGTGGTGAAACTTCGTCTAACAATCCAAAGAAGTATCGGTTTTTAGGTAAAGAAAAACCAGTAATATAAATTGCTTCTTCCTAAGCCAGAGACAGAGAGAGAGACAAAAATGAAAACAACACAAAGAACCTTACAGCTTCATATGTCAAAGTTCCAGATCGAGAAACAATCCCTATCCTCCCAGGCTTGTGGATGTATCCAGGCATGATCCCAATCTTGCATTCACCAGGTTTGATAATCCCAGGACAATTAGGGCCAATCAGCCTAGTTTTTGATTGACTGTTAAGAGCAGCCTTTACACGAACCTACATTACAACAATTAGTCCCAAGACACCAGTCTTAGCCTCCGCTTAAACTATATTGAATAAGTACTATCAAAGCACATATCACAAGCAAGTCATTACCATGTCATGTTGAGGAATGCCTTCAGTAATGCAGACAACAAGATCTAACTCAGCAGCAACACCTTCCATGATAGCAGCAGCAGCGAAAGGCGCAGGAACATAACTCACAGAGGCATTGGCTTTAGTCTCAGCTTTAGCTTCAGCAACCGTGTTAAAAACAGGCAGACCTAAATGTTCTGTTCCACCTTTCTTTGGTGTCACTCCTGCTACCTATATTTTATACAACAACCCCCCCCCCCCCCCC